>NC_142780.1:24032100-24338100 GCF_988280905.1 Pimephales promelas
CAAAACAGAGCAAGGCGAGCATTTGAGCTTATAAAACTATTTAATAAAAGTATTAAATGAGCGATCGTTTCGCTTGATAAGACCCTTATTCATCATCTGAAATCGTTTAAAGCCCTTTGAACAGTTTGCAGTTTGCACTGAAACTGTCTTTTGGACCTTGAAGTCCATTATATGGAGAAAAATCCTGCAATGTTTTCATCAAAAACCTTAATTTCTTTTCGACTGAAGAAAGAATGACATGGACATCTTGGATGACATGGGGGTGAGTAAATTATCAGCAAACGTTTTTTTTTTTAAAGTGAACTACCAGTACTCCTTTAACGTTTATTAAATAACTATTTCATGCATGCATTACCTGGAGTGTATAGCAAGACATTGACAGACTGAGGATTCATCATGTTCTGGGATGGATTGATCTTGTGTTTCAGAGTCTCTGCGGTGGGTCTGGGGATGATCATGGGGACTGTGGAACGAAGGAAAAAGACTTTAATAAAGCTGTCCTGTCTTCATCATATAGATGTTCTGATAACACTTTACAATACAGGTGCACTGATAAGCATTAATTCATATTTAACTAATGCACAGATAATCATGAGTTAAGGTATGACTCATGAAGAACTAAACCATTAATTAATTATTACTGCATCAGCAACTAATAAAGAGTCTATATGATTAAAAGATTAAGTAATACATGAATTGCTATTAATTAAGCACATCATGTATTAATTCCTTCCTTAATAACATATTTTATTAGCTAACAGTGTAAATGAATGTTAATTACCAAAATTAGTCAACGCTTTGCACTTCAACTTCCAGTTGTCTGCTTTAATTAATCATTAGCTAATGATTTGCAAAGGTATCATTATGTTATGACTTTACTTGTTGAGGCGCATGACTATTGTGTTACCGATGTTCTTAGGTAGAGAATCAAACACATTATGGATAGAACTGCACCTTCTTGTCGCAGCTTTTCAAAATAGGCCAGTTTGGAGGCAGCATAAATGGCCTTCTGTGTCTGTAAACAGCGCACCACTGCATCCATAAGCAGGACGTTGGTCATTGCCTGCTGTATATACTGGGGGTCCTGATAACAGAAGAGATCAATGATCACAAAATAAAGTACTTTAAATTGTGCATCTGTGTTTTAAAACACCCAGTGCAGGACGCATGTGTGTGCATGTTTACCTATCTAAATGGTTGGAAATGGAAATAAACTAGCAGGGTGTAGCAAAGCGATTGTGAAAATTATTTTAAATTTAAATTATTTTGACAGCTATAAATCATCCCTAAACACACCTTTCCGTTACCATTAAAACTATGGAATGACTGCAAAGACTGTAATTGTTTTCTATATTCTACAGGATAGATCTACAGAAAACAATAGGGTTTATAAAACATATACAGGTAAATACACACAGACACACACACACACACACACACACACACACACACATATATATTAGGGCTGTGCAAAAATTAATTGTGATTAATCGCATCTAAAATAAAAGTCTGTGTTTACATAATATATTTGTGTGTGCTGTATATAATTATTTTGTATATATAAATACCTATGCATGCATGTATATATTTAAGAATTATTTGCACTTAAATTCTGTATATATATATATATATATATAAATACATAATCTAAATTATATATATATATTATATTGTATATATAAAAAATAATTATATACAGCACACACAAATATATTATGTAAACACAGACTTTTATTTTGGATGCGATTAATCGCAATTAATTTTTGCACAGCCCTGATATATATATTAACAAAGATTTACATGACCCTGCGACTCTTACACAACATCTAATACCTTATGCACTTTCAAATGAATAGTATACATACCATTTAAATTTTGGGATTAGTTCATTTTTTTAGTAATACTTTTATTCATCAAGGATGCATTAAATAGATGCATGAAAGTGACAGACTTTGACATTGTTCTTTTGAACCTTATATTCACCAAAGAATCCTGAAAAAATGTGTATCCACAAAAATAATAAGCAGCATAACTGTTTTGAACATTGATTATTATAAGAAATGTTTCTTCAGCTCTAAATCAGAATGATTTCTGAAGGATCATGTGACACTGAAAACTAGAGTCATGATGCTGACAATTTAGCTTTGCCATCACAGGAAAAAATGCTTTTAAAATGTATTAAAATAGAAAATCTATATTTTAAATTGTAGTAATATTTCATAATTTTTACTGTTTTTACTGCGGATTTTATCAGTGTAAGAGACTTCTATCAAAGACAGAACATTTGTACCACTCCAAAACTTTGAAACCTTAGTATGTATATTTAATTTTACTATTAAGTTGGTAATGAAGGGTAAATGTTTAATGTTGATTTCACATTTTTCTATTATCTTCTCAGTCTTAGATATTTCACAGCACAGGTGAACTTTACCTTATGGTTGTCTGCCATCATTCTTCCAGCCCACATCTCCTTGATCATCAAGTTCCACAGTTCACTCTCAGATTTTAAATTAGCCTCGAATATATCTTTCCTCAGGCTGGTCCTGATCTTTAGAGATGGGTTCCTTAAAAGCAGAACAGTGGAGTTCTTCACCTCCTGGGTTCACAAGATTCATAAGGTTACCTCAAACACTAACCAGTTTGAATAAAATATCACAGGTATGAACACTAACAAACCTCAATGTCCTTAAACCTAGTGATCTCAACATATCCAGGTGTGCCTGTGGTCAACAGAAAGAGCCTCTTCTGCGTCATGGCAATTTTGCCAACACCATAACTGGTCTTCACAGAGCTGGACAGCTTGTACACACACTCGTTGTTTTCCAGTTGTTCCAGGACCTCGGCAGGGAAGAAAACCTTCTGTGCTACTGCCTCAGTCTCTTGCCAGATGGTGTAAAACTCTCTGAATGTCTCTGGATCAATCTGCTTCTGCCCACCTGAGAAAGCAGAGGGAGAAACTAGATCAGAACAAATATGTTTCATTACAACGTTTATTTTAAAAAGAGAATTCTAAATATATTTAAACAATAAGACACTAGAAGTAAATGTAGAATATACAGTATATTTTTATACTTCAAGCGCATCTCTCCTGGAGTTCTTAGTTGAGCCTGCCACTTATCAGCCAATCAATAAAAAAAGAAAGGGGCTACACAATAGCCAATCAGAAAATAACACTATTGTATCTGAGTAAGATTTAACACAACAACCAATAAAAAAAAGGATATCCTGGAATTTTTCAGGTGATTCTGCTGCAACATCTTCCGAAAGTTTTGTTAACACACAGAGGAAACTACTGGAGCTCTGAGCATCACTTTGAGCACAGAGTAAGTCATGATCTCCTGTTTTAATGCTACAACAAATGTCACAACTTGTTTGACACAAACAATGACAACTTGACTGCTGTTAGAGAATGTTTCAGCCTGTTTCACTGACAACAACCTCTCAGAACAAGTAGTCTAGGCCTAGTCATACCAGCAAACATTCTCACTATTATGTGTGTATAGTAGTGAGAATGTTTGCTGGTAATCAACACACACTAATGCTGATGGACATTGAATTTCCCCTGGGGGGATTAATAAAGGCATCTACTACTACTACTATATTTTCGTTATCACAGGATGGCTGACATTTATTTTTTATTTTTTTATTCATTTAGCTGACGCTTTTTATACAAAGCGACTTACAATTGCTATACAGTATATGTCAGAGGTCGCACGCCTCTGGAGCAACTAGGGGTTAAGTGTCTTGCTCAGGGACACATTCTGTGTCTCACAGTGGATTCGAACCTGGGTCTCTCACACCAAAGGCATGTGTCTTATCCCCTGCGCCATCACCACACCTTACTGTGTATAATTTGACATATTGTCACATTATAAACATCTCTCTCTCCAAATAGGCTTAATAATTTTAATAGCACTAAATTAAAGTGTATTGCATATTCAAAGTTATAGGTCACTTTTAAAATCATGTCATATTTTAAAATTATATCCTGGCCATGGATGCATTAATCATTGCATCTGTCTTTCAATTATGTGAGGTAAAAAGCAATTAAGCATCATCTTATTTACTCTGAGAGTGCTGACAATTTGCTGAAAAAAAATCATAGAAGTTAATGGGATTGATACTGAATATGTAATGCATATGTAAAAATATAAAGGTAATTCAAATATGGTTACTGTGACTAATAGTGAATATGTAATGTAAATGTAAAAATATGGAAATGCAAATACATTGTTAAATGATTATAAAGATGGCATTGTGCCTGTTAATGCCTGCAGTGCAGTGCAGAAAATGATATGACAACAATAAGGTCTAAATATAACTGGCCCCTTTTAACAGTACAACTGCCTGTTGAATATTTTAGGTTGTATTTTTAATCATTTTGAATATTTTGGAAGTGAAATATGAAAGGTGAATATGGATTATTGAAATGTTACTAATGAAAATATTTGAAATGTTTTGAATTGAAATATTCACAGCTTAAATATTCAACCATGCTAAATTTCAGCCCATAAAAATGCAAGCCCTAAAAACACAATGCGTCAAAATACAAGCAGGGTTAATGCAAAGCATTCATTTTTTCAAGTAGTACAATTCAACAGGCTTTTTATTTCAAAAACATTTGTCATTATTTTACTTTCATAAAAGTATCTAAATCTACATTTAACAAGTTGCAACTTGCAACATCCTGACTGGGACTGGACATGCAATCACATCACTTCTATTTTGGAGTCCTTGCACCGGTTCAGGTTCCGTGTTGATTTTAAAATCATGATGCTGACATATATAAAGCATTACGTGGCCTGGCTCCACATTATTAATCCGAGTTAATAACGTCTTACATCCCAAATCGAAGACTGCGCTCTTCACATTCCAATCTGTTCCTCAAACCCGCTTAAAATCTATGGGTGACGGCTTTTTCTTCATATGCTCCTATTCTTTGGAACTCTCTAATGATTGCTTTTTTTGAAGATCAGACTTCTTGGTTTTTTAAAGACCAACAAAACATGTATTTTTTTGACTAGTTGGTTTATATATCGTTTATTTTGTGTCCGCTATAAAGGCGTTATATAAAATAAAATTTATTAATTTCCCAGGAAGTGACGAGTTTGTTCTTGAACACATTGGATGGAAACGGTGCTTTCTTCACGAATGCTTTATGCAGTATTTCAATTTTGCGCATAAGTTAACTTCACATCTTTGGATGAAGATAGTGACACACTGCATCTCAGACTTACCAACAGTGAGAGCTTCAAATAATCTCCGAGCGGTGGCCACGTCCCACACAATACCCGATTCCTGAGTACATTTCACAAACTCCTCCAGCTCCATGTTGGCCTTGGGCAGCTTGAACTTCTTCACATGATAGTCTGACTCAATATGTTTGCTCTTTTCGCCGGCCTTTACCTTACAGATGAGCCGTTTGAGCTCAGGTCTCCTCTGTGCCTGGACTCTCTCCTCTACTTCCAGAGAGTCAACCAACATCTTTACCAGCTCTCCTGGAAAAATCTCAATATCTGTTTTGTAAAGCTTCTGAAAGTCACTGAGGGCATCCAAGCAATTAGAGTTCAGCATGTTGATGAGGCCGTGGAGGTAAAAGTATCTGGCTAGCAAGGAGGAATCATCAGGTGGGGTAGCTGATATGGCTCTGTTCAACTGGTGAATAAGATCTCCGAAGTAATGGCACACGTTGGCGTAGGTAAAGACAGAAGGGAAATCTGGGAGCTGGAAGATCTTGACTGGTCTGGCTGGAGTATTCAGAGCTTTTGGGATAAGGGATTTGCAAGAATGATCAGTAACATACATATATTACGATTATTTAAATGCCATTTTTACTACAAAACTGAGCCGTGAAGATGAACAACACTACTGCAGTTATCTTACGCATTTCAGGAATGATTTTAGTTGGAGACTTCTCTCTGAGGACACTCAGCTTTTTCTCAATGTCCAGGTTAGCTTGACTTGTGCTTAGAAGTTTAGTCAGTTTAGTCAGATCCTTTTCCTTTGAGGGTCTTTTCCATCTACTGAAGAAATTAATAACAAATTATATTTCAATGTTTTTATTACATCCAAAAGATGTAATATAATATTAAAAATAATAATAATAAATTATAGTTAATAATTCATTTTTTCATTAAAAAATTCAGATACAGAATTGTATAGAAAAAAACAACACAGCTTCAACTTACTTTTGGTCATCTTTCCTAATAATACCCTCCATTCGGGTAAATGTATCCAACTTTCCATTCAAACGTTCTTTCAAGAAGGAGTGGAAAATGTGTGTTTCCAAGACCTGTCATGAAGAAAAATCCATCAGTTGTACGGTTTGGTTCTATTTCTGAAGGTTGAACACCAGATATATATTATTAACTGGAAAGTTACTTTTTTATAAAATGGTTGGTCCTCTGGCTCCCTGGTCTTGAGAAACTCATCAGTGTTAAAAACTCTGTGTTCGTAACTTAGGTAATCACTGACATCTCTGGAAAAAGAAGCATTCTTTTTTTTTTTTTTTTCTCAATTAGACGTATAGTGTGAAGAAGATTCAAATTCACTTAGCTCAAATTCAGTTCAGTTCAGGATCTCACTGACCTAAACATGTTAACAATGAGCTCCATGGTGATGTTTTGTATTTCCAAATTGAGTCTGTCTTGCCAACGTCTTCTTCGCATCCGAAACTCATTAAGATTTCCACAGGTGCTCTGATGAACCACTTCTAGGTCATAGTGTAACTGAAGACCTTTCCTTCTGCATGAAGACCCAGCAAAACAATTACAAACCTGGCAAATACATAATATGGGTCTGATAATAAGAGATTATCAATATATTGTATATTTTGATTACTCCAATATAAAGACTCTTAGACTTAGAAAGGCTGACTTTACTGGTTAAATGTTCTTACCGACTCTCGAAACTTTGAGCAGCTGTCTTTGGGGTGTCTGGGACGTCATCGCAATCACGGCGAGAGCAGGACACAGTTCCCTCATCAATATTAATCAGAATTAGGTCATTAGCTTCCTGATAAATGGACAGTGCACAAAATTTGATATAAGTAAAAACCACTATCATAAATTTCTCAACATATAAGGGTTGGCTACTAGGAACAGTTTTATAGAGATAAATAAATAAAATCCTAATAAATAAACCCAAAACATCTCATTTGAACTAAAGAAGATTTAAATTTAGGCCAAATATGTATCTGGTATTTAGTAATACAATATCACATTGTATGGTAATCCCAAAATTGCAAGGGAAAAACATACTCCTAAAATATAAAGACATTTATAATTTATTAATTAAATTGTGTGACATGCAACTGCTTTTAAAATGAAATGATTTGTCAGGGTGCCGGTCTGGGGGGGCGTTTCCCCAAAAGTCAGCTATGGTCGCAAGTTCCCTCATTTTCATCATAGTTCAATGAGTCTGTGTTTCCCGAAACCATGGTTCTGACGACAATTCGCAAACACTATCGCAAAATTGCATTGTTGGAACAACAGCTCTTGACCTGTGGTTAGAAGCATAGTTTCTTGTTAGCAAAACAAGTTAGTTTCATCTTGTAAATTAATACTCCACCACCTGTGTGACATCCTTAATTAACGTGGTTGAACAACAAATTTGCAGACAGGGGGGACAAAAAAATTTAAACTAACCAGAGCTCAAAAACAATAAAGAACAGGACAAAATTAAGAAATAACCAAATCTCAAAAACTTCAGGTAAATGACAGGAAAACAATACAGAGGCTGAATCCGAAATTGCTCCCTATACCCTCAAATATTGTGGACGTTATTGAGTGCACTCATTCTCTCCCATATTGCACTGCAATAATGAGTGAACAACCGATGTACGCTCAACAGCTGTCTGAATTCGTTCATTCCTTTTCATTCACTCCTTCAAGTGAACAGTATTAGTGGACTAACGTGTACTAGGGAATAATGAATGAGGGCGTAGGGGGCGATTTTAGATTCAGCTTAGACTAAAGCTACAGCAAGAAGAACAAGATCGTAAGGTAAACACAGATGAGGGCCAGGTAAACTCAGTGATGCAGATTCAATTCAGCACAGGATAGAAAACAAGAGGGGAATAAAAAGAGTGACAAACAAACAAAAACAGGAGCTAGCCATTAGGAGATAAGGTAACAGGTGCAGAGTAACAATAGATAGAGCACATGGCATGACAAGACAAACACCAGGAATCAGCCATGTGGTCAAGATATAGAAAGGAAACAAGACAAACAAACCCTGAGCGGATAAGACTGGCACCCTGATATGGATAGATAGATTTAATAGAAAAAAAAGTGAATTATTTAATTTTGACAAATCATTTAATTTCAAAGCAGTTACATGTCTAATTTCATGATAAATATTTTACACATAATATTATTAGTTAATTATAAATGTCTTTATAGTTTAGCAATATGTTTATCAACATGTTGTTCATTGATTGATTGATAGATATAATAAAAATGTCAACAATAGAAATCATCAAATGAGTAAACAATAATAATTTCTTAAAAAAAAACAGAAATATTAATAATATTACATTTGTTAATGTTTTTTTTTATACTCAAAATTTTCACGCCCTCTAGCAACCCTTTGCGGACTCCAGTTTAAAAAAGTCTGAACTAAAAAACACCTAAATGAGTTAATAGGAAACATTTCTTAGACTTTACCATGGCAACTTCCTCATAGTGGCTGATGTGGCATCCCATGAGGAAGGCAGTCGGAGCCATAACAAAGTCAAGCATCTCTTGGGACAGTATGGGCACCAGTGGGTGCTGCCAGCGCAAGGGCCGAATATACAGCACGAAACACTCAGCGATCAGGGTCAGTTTGGACCAGTCGGAGGAAAACAACACCATTCTCTGCTCTGTGAGTATACTGGCTATGATCTACAGGGGAACAGACACATGCAAAATTATTCCCATTTGATGTGGATCATTTTTGTTTAATCAAATAAGTTTTTGTTTTTTTATAAATATTTGCATCTAAAATGAACTGATTGTATAATAACTTTTTCCTTGTTAGAAGGAACACACACACACACACACACACACACACACACACACACACACACACACACACACACACACACACACACACACACACACACACACACACAGTGTTCATTCAAACCTCTAACAAAGAAACTACAGTTATTACCTGTAGCAGCTCTCTGGACTTAAAGCAGAGGAAGGGAAGATGCAGGTCCAGGTCAATGACAGGATGATTTTGATCTTTTTTGGATGGAAGGACGATGATTAGAGGTAGCAAGGTGAACATCTGAAAAGAAAAATTATGTAAATACAGTATACTCAATATATTATATATACATGTGTAATCACAGATCTTCTAGTGGCATTACAGTTTTACTACGTTCTCTGAATTAGCTAAACTTCAGATGCCTAAAATGAACCCACCACATGCAGCTGACCAGGAGGTGGAACTGGGATCAGAGCCAGTTTAGCAGAGAACTCCCTCACTTGCTCTTCCATTTCAGTCATTTGGCAGATTTTGAGCTGCTCTAAGAGGCTGAGGATCAGAGAGTGAAAAAATCAGCATTGACAAATAAACAACTTTGACATTTGAAAAGTGTGACATTGTGGTGGCAAGTACAGCATGAAGGCAGAATGCAGGTAATAATGCACCAATGCCCAGCGTCTCACAAATATTTTCTTTTTCCAATAGATGTGAATAATGTCTTGAATCTTGGCCATACCTGGACAGACAGTCCTTGAGAGTATTGTAATATGGGTTTTTTGATATAACACATATCGCATAAGCAGTGTAGAGTTGAGGAAACTTATATGAGGACGGGTGTCCATTCTGATGAAGTATCCCTTCCTGTATAACAGAGTTTAAAATGAAAAGTTGAAATATATTAGAGCCTTAATCAAAACTGCATAACCTGCATGTCACTATATATCTTCCAATGTAATTCATCAATGGCTTTAGTTTATTTAGATTTTTTTTTCACTAACATTTTCCAAAGTCCCCCAAAT
Organism: Pimephales promelas; assembly: GCF_988280905.1. Taxonomy (NCBI): domain Eukaryota; kingdom Metazoa; phylum Chordata; class Actinopteri; order Cypriniformes; family Leuciscidae; genus Pimephales; species Pimephales promelas. The sequence continues at coordinate 24,042,096 of NC_142780.1, forward strand.
AAAAAGTTTGAATATCTAAATGCGTAAATCAAAACTCCATCCCCAGCACACCACCATAAATAATCAGTGGTCTGTTTTATTTTTGACTTTAAACAAATAAAATCCACACTGTTAGATCCAGCCCATGTCTTAAGTGGTTAACTTTTATAAAAAGGTAGTTTTGAGACCATAACTAACAAACATGACATATATACTGTAACTCGGATCGTATGCCAAACCAACAATGTCCAAACAGTAATGAATTTTAAAGTCCCCATGTAGTCAACAGTTGTATATCATTAAAACTTTGATCACCAAAATTACATATTGAAATATTTTTTCCTGTGAAAAAAAACATGCCTTAAAATAGCTTGAATGTAACTCTACACCCATGCCTCGTTTAGTATGTGGAGCCATAGATATGCAAATGAGCCCTTCCTCAACTCACACCAACTCAGAAACTTGGTTTGATTGGGTACAAGGTAGTTTATGATGTCAGAAACATCAGTGATTGCAAACTGCGTTTTTGAGACTGTCTTTTTTAAACTGTAGTTTTAAGGAGAAAATAAAACACCGCATATAAACAACAGGGGGACTTAGCATGTGATCTGTCAATACACAACCATAAAAGATAGATTTTCAAGGTAATAATAATCTGACCTGTATTGGTTTATAGTACTGGAGAACTACTCCATGAGACTGGTTTCCAACCACATCAGTGAAGACTAGGAAGTGAAACTTTTCCACCTTTTGCTCCCGAGTTACCTGAAGCCCACCTGATTTAGAAGAAAGAAATGAATATTAGTGTAATCTAATCATTATAAACTAATGTTAACGCTAGTCTGCACTGAACTATTTAACATTTACAGCTTGAATTCTTCTTTATACTGCTGTCTGTGTGCTGACCTTTCCCCCCTTCAACAGAGATTTTATACTGTTTCTAAACAGTTTAGCACAGTTTAGTTTCACCTGGAAAGCAAAGATGAGGCAGAGCCACCAGATCCGGATCTTTGGGAACACTGACATCCTCTGTGATTTCATCCTTGGGGTTTCCAGTGTTAATAACAGGCCTATCCGTTTTCTTCTTATGGCTGGAGCGCAGTAGCGGAGTACAGCTGAAATTTCCCATGGGAGGTTCAGTGACGCTATCTTTGGGCACAAACGGAGGAGCACAGACCAGTATGACCTCAGGATCGAGCCGAGGTGGACGACTTCCATCCTCCTGCAGCAAAGACTGATCACATACCGAAAAACAGAGGACATTTACACATGAGGTACCTTAAAGGGGGTTCACATCATGGGATCATTTCATGGATTTAGTTTTAATTAATCAATGTTGCTTTAATCCATTTTTAATTTGAATTACATTTTATGAGTAAAAACATACTGTATTACTAGAAAAATGGAAATAACCCATTAAACAAAAGTATTAAGACATTTCTCCTTATGTAAAACCTTTTTGACATACAGTATAGAGTTCTTTAAAATTGAGTCAAGAACTCTGTGGTTTTATATAGAGCCCCTCTTTTTTCTTCTTCAAAGAGATTACCATGGCACCTTTTACAAAGTGAATTTTTTAAAATAGCTATTTCCCATATACAATAATAAAACTAAACGGTAAGGGTTAACCTGAACATGAAACGAAAAGCTGCACCACAATCACGAATTCCATCACATAATAATATTGCCCTGTGCCTGTTTCTTCATGTCTCATGAACAATATGTTTTCTGTCTTTAGAAAGAGATCGAGTTTGTTATTGTGAACTTTTAGCTCAAAATACCCAACAGATATATTTTTACAGCATGTTTAAATAGTCACTTTTGGGGTCTCAGAAAAAAACACAGTTTTAGTGTGTATCCCTTTAAATGCAAATGAGCTGCTGCTGCCAGTGTGGAGAAGTGTTGGGTCCTACCAAGCGTGCCGCACAAGCCCTCAAAAGTGAAGCCAAAACATCTCGATCGCCCCCCTGTGACCGGTCCTAGTATAGCTCATAACCCCCGCCTCCCCATGTTTTTCAATGGGACGAGCGACCAACTAAACAATTAAATTACACTTCACATATCCTTTTTCTAAAGATAGTTTCTGTCATTTACTGTAGTTTATATCACGTTGATGTAATTTCAAGTGTTTGTTTTTAAAATAAGTTTATTTTTAGTTAGTTATGTGATGATAAAAACGGTGCTCTGACATTATGATTGAGAGCTGTGATTGACAGGTTCTCTGTGCGAGGTAGTCACTGAAGCACCAGCGGACTTTTTTCATAATGTTGATTATGTGGCTAGTAGTTGCGGGGCGTGTGCTTGCATTTGATTCAGCGCGAAGGAGGGCGCGGGCTTGATTTCGCGGATTTACTTCCTGCTCACGACTGCGCATGACTGGTCCCGAAACACGCAAGTGCGCAGACTCAGGTCCCAAGATGTCAGCGTCATATCGAGACACTGACGGCTTCAGTTCTCTCTGATGGAAAAGAGCGAAGGGGCGTCGTCCATCTTTTTTTTACAGTCTATGGGTCCCACTGAAGTGTTGAGTCCCAGCTAAGGACCCCAGCAATCCGATTGGTTCAAAGCACGTTTTATGGGTAATCGCTTTAGTGCCAGGTTACAAATAAGAGAAAATCACTTTATTATAGAAGATGTTTGAACGATAGTTTCTCGTGTGGATGTGAAAGTTTCTCGTGAGCACGTGAAAGTCTTAATATTTATATATTTTTTCCCATGATAGTTTCTCGTGAGCCCGCGATAGTTTCTCGTGAGCGCGATAGTTTCTCGTGAGTATGTGAAAGTCTTTTTATAAGTCTTTTTATTCTTGCAAAGGTCCCTTTAAGGAAATAATATCAGGATTACAATGGTTTCACTCATTTTATAAGATACGTTTTGTTTTCAACAACAGCATATAGTGGAAAACCAATCAAGGAAAACATAATGCCAAGACTAGCCCCTCCTAGTGGTCACCATATAAAACACAAAGGAAAAAAACCTTCTGCTTTGCTTCAGAGGGCCTTTATTAACCCCCACGGAGCCATTTGGGTTCATTTATGATGGATGGATGCACAATTTTGAGCTTCAATCTGTTGGTTGCAATCCATCATAAAGCTTGGGATACAACATGTATTAATATAACTCCGATTGTATTCGTCTGAAAGAAGAATGTCATATACACCTAGGATGGCTTGAGTGTGGGTAAATCATGAGGTAATTTTCAATCTAAAGTGAACTACTCCTTTAATAACTTCATAGCTTTCTAAGAATATACTGTATGAGCTAAACAAAAACTATTCTTATAAGAATGTTTTCCAACAAAATAAAGGAAATATTAACTTTCCTATAAAGCTTTCTTTTTTTTCCATCAGGCACTAATTTGCAGACTCTTAATAAGCTGCTCAGTTGCGGGTTATAGTTGTTTGAGCAGAAATGGAGGCAAAACTGATCAGGGAGAAATTTCGAAAAGGAGAATTAAAGAGCTGGTTCAGTTGCTTTTTACTTGACTTTAACAAAACATGTGACTTTGAAGGAATCCAAAAGTAATCAGATTACATTATTTTTATAATGTGGTAGATTACGTTACTGAATACATTTTTATGAAGTCATTTGTAGCTAATGGATTACATGTTTAAGGTAACCCTACCAACTCTCTTTTTCTACCTGGGACAACTCCTTCAGTTTATCATTTGAAAGTCCAACAACGACACATGCTTCCAGTAATCCTGAAGGCAGACCGTCTGCCATTGAGAATCAAAGATTGTCACTCCTGCAATACACACACACAGACACATACACACACAGAGAGACAGAGAGAGAGAGACATTATATGCTAATTGAAATCTGAAAGTAGAAAATGTTTGCTTAATCCTAGAATGTGGTAAAGACACATTAACATCTTACACAAATCCCATAAATTAGGGATAACCAACATCAACCAAACTACAGACAACTCCTAACTCAGATAGCATTTTAAAAGACCAATGATGCCAGGCATGGTTGTGGAAACATAAGAATATTATTACACACCCTGGAAAATGTGTTCGGTTACTTACGTAACCTCGGTTCCCTGAGATACGGGAATGAGTACTGCGTCGCTAGATGCTGTAATGGGGAAAACGCCTTTTTATCCGAATTCTGAAGCTTTTTTAATCACGCAGTGAAACTGCACGGCCATTGGTTCGTGCAGAGTATTAAAAAAAAATGGCGAAGCAACGGAGCTGCACGATCCTATGGCAGAGAAACCAATGCCAAGAGTTGATGAAACCAAAGCCAAAGCGTGCCAATATGGGCGTGACATCTGGCTATAAAAGCAGGCGATCTGGCATAGGATACTAGGGTTAAATTCGACTGAAGTGACGAACTGAGAGCCGCATGTGCAGCAGATCTAGCTAACGTATTAGCCCAGCATCCTCTAAAAAGACCTGACGGTGGACAAGACTCCGATTTTGAGGGAGACCGCGAGCTCCTGAACGATTCAAGCACCTGAGGTCTGAAGATGGGTCTGAGACCACCATCTTTTTCATGGGGACGAGGAAGTAACGGCTATAAAAGCCTGACTCACTCTGTGCTGGCGGGACCGTTTCTACACCTCTTTTCGCCAGTAAATTCATCACCTCAAGGACGAGAGGACAAGAGCTTCGTTGCTCCATACCGAGGAGGGCACCACGCCGCTGAAGCGTGGGGTCTACGAGGGAATTGTAGAGAGTAACCTTGTTTTATTATCCCCAAAACCCATTCTGACACTTCAGGGATGCTGTCGGTGCAGTCCTGGGGCAATCTGAGCATTATGGGAGCTTGAACGCTTGGGCAGGAAGTGTCACGTAGCCTGGGACAACTTCTCTGCCATGGTGAAGTGCTATCCGAAGCCTTTAACGGTGTGTCTGAATAGGCCGGTGGGGGAGACTGGCCATGGATCTCCTAATAGCCTGTGCCATCGTTTTAGTTAGTAGCATGCAGGGCCTAGTAGTGTGGACACTGCCTGCCCAGCCGAAGAGTAGGCCAGGTCGCATGCTTTAATAGCCAGATGCCACGCCCATTTTGGGGAGCTTTTCTGCCATAGGATCATGCAGCTCCGTTGCCCAGCCATTGGTTATTACTCAGCACGAACCAATGGTTGTGCAGTTTCACTGTGTGATTCAAAAGGCTTCAGAATTCTGAGAAAAAGAGGTTTTCCCCATAACAGGGTCTAGCGACGCAGTAGCAGTAAAATATTGAAAGGGAACACAGTCACAGATGTGTATCATAATTTTGTAATCTAATCTAATAATCTAATCTAATTCATAATCTAATTTTCCTGATCTGGAAGTTCCTGGGTTAAATTAGACTCATGTATGTTGCAAGAGTAAATTTTTTTCAAGAGCAGGCAACAATACTTTAATAAATAAAGTAGGCACAATACACATTTTAAGCACACTCAATCCACAACTGAAACAACATGCAACACTTAGATAGTCACTGCTCACCCCCCCTCCTCGTCATAAATTAACACTATTTCTGTATTTAACCTAATTTAACCTAATAGGAATAGCTGCAAAAGTGTTCATATAGCAGACCGGTAGCTGTATGAAATAGCCTGTCTAAATAGCCTCCTAAAGTTAGAGAAAACGTTTTAAAAAACGTCATCGTGTAGGCTATTCTACCCATAAAACGCTCATGTTTGCTGTAGAATATAAGAATGCACGCACCTTTGTCGATCATCGGTATTCCCGAAAGTGAAATTACACTTGGACAGTTGGAAATGAACGGGACACAATAAACACGTCCCAACAAGCGGAGCGCATGATCTACGCATGCGCTCTACAGTCAACAGGTACGTTCTCAGGTGCTACCTCTACGGTGAAGGAAAACCATACATGATTATATTTGGAGAGCAATTATTTGACATAAAAATAGCTAATTAGTTATAAACACTTAAAATATCCGTAAACAAACATTCTTAGAATTGTGACATCCAGAAATATTTTCTCACAAGAGCTTTTGATTAAACCACTCACAATACAGTTTAACGCCCAGACATTTCATGAAAATGCAGTCGCAAGTGTGTCGCAATTTACACTGTGAGTGTAAATGCAATTAATAATAATAATAAAAAAAAACATTTGAATTATCATTTTGCAACAGTTTTGCTTTAACACGTTACACATATCTAATAATTTATGTAATGCATTTTCATTTTAATGTTGCAACTTATAAAGGCGAGCGTTTCAATATGCATATTAAAACTAGTGTATGAAATGGCAAATGTATATTATATAATTTCATTTTCATTTTGCACCAAACGTTGCCAAAATGGTAATGTAAAATACAAATTTATATACAGAATCAAATGCCATTTTACAAATGGCATTGTCATTTTTCATATTACATTTCAAAATTGAATATTGCTACTGATTGCTATCATTGCTATCCAAATGCTTCCATACGTGCATTAGGTGTCACCCAGTATCCAATGTACTTGCGCCATCTAGTGGTCCATCAATGTATTTCAGATTCAACCATTAACAACGCTGTGCTGAAATTTCAAACAATAATTCAGACAGGGAAAAGTGTAAAGGTTTCTCTTTATCAAAACTGATCAAAAATTCCAAATAAAAACCCAGAAACAGTATAAACTTTCAAATTAGTTCAAACACTAAAACAAAAGTCAGCAGTACCATTGATTAAAAAAAAGTGTCCACCTTGATTATGAAACACAAACACAAAGATTTTTTGCCTGATAAAATAGGATACAAAGCCAGGCCACTGACTTCCGTACATCAATTGCAGACATCACATCCAGCGATGCATTTAAACAACATTTATGAACATAAGAGGCCATAACTTAGATCTCCACTCTGCCTAAGTGGACCAACTGTGACTTACTAGTGAAGAAAAATGTGGCCTGTCACCTTGATTGAAAAGCAGTCTCAAAAACTTGCGTATATAAACTACGCAACAGTACTGGAACAACATTATGAATTTGGCTGTGAAAAATACTGCCACTATTAGAGTGTCATCACTTAAGACGGAGGCTGACAAGACAGTAAAACTTGCCATGACAGCTAAACGCACTTCTTCATTTCGCACCAATCACTGCTGCAAAAAGTAAATCCATTTCTTTACTTAATGCCATGGTTATCCATTCTATTCATACCAAAGAAAATCACATTTTTGAACTAAAGGCAACTCTGAAAAGCAATGCCTTATTCAAAGTCTAGAAACATTATAAAACAATATTTTGGTGCATAGTTAAAGTCTTTACAGAAGTGAGCATTTTGCGTTTGCAAGTAGCAGCTTTACCCCTGAGTGTTTCTCATGAAATGAGGGACATACAATGATAATCAGACATATTTTAACAGAGTAAAACGCCAGTCTGAAAAAGTAAACTCACATCTGATATTTAAATGTTGACTTGCAAAGTGGAGTGATTAAACGTGTGGGGGAAAAATGTATTAGCATGTGAAACAATGTGTTCACTGTAGTGACGTAAACCTGTACCTTTGTAGGCAATGGAAATTTTGGACACAAATAATAAATAGCTTGAGAAATAATATTTGACTCACATATTTGACTCAAATAGTCTCTGTACCAAATCCGCAGAATAACTTGCTTGTGCATTCTGGGATTGGGATTTCAAAAACTCTAGTATTTTACGTTTTAACACTCAAACTGAGGATTCAACCTCTGGCTTGCTGGAACTGTTCCTTGGGATTGACTTTAAAACACTGTGTTTCTCTGTACTGTTATTGGACGCTGCCTCCGATTTAACAGAACCTGGGCCAAGCTCTTCATCATCCTCGTCTTCATCATCGTCAAGTGTATCGGGGTAGATGACGAGGATAGCCGCAGCAAGGAAAGCAAGAAAGGATCCTCCCGAGGCCACCATAGGGATCACTCTGACTGTGCCAACCGCATCTACAACCGCACCGAGCGCCGACGCCACCAAGATCTGAGAGATGTAAACCTGACATGTCAGGATGGCGCAGTCGATGCCAAAGCCACGGCGTGAGTTGCCAGGGCTGTGATGAATGTACTATGACAATGTAAAAGAAAGATGATAGACACTCATTGAAATAACTGCTGTAACAATTCAAGTGCTACTGGCAGTGAAAATGTATTCTGTATAAGCTTATTGTCCAAATCTATATCCATATTTTATATATATACACACACACACACACACTATTCTACAAACATTCAGTGTAAGAGTAAGATTTGTTGAATGTTTTTAGCAAAAATCCATTAAATTTATAAAAAGTGACAGTAAAGACTCTAATAAATTGACAAAAGAGTTATACTTTCAGTAAGTGCTGTTATTTTAAACATTCTACTCAATGAATCCCGTGCAGTAAATATTAAGAACTGTTTCTTGAGCACTAAATCAGCATATTAGAATGATTTCTGAAGGAAGACATTGCATTTTAAAATATAATCAAATAGAAAACAGTAATTTTTAATTGTTTTACTGTATTTTTGGATCAAATAAAATGCAGCTTTGGAGAGTATAAGAGACTTCTTTCAAAAACATTTTAAAAAAGATCATTCAAAACGTTTGACCAGTTATTGGTAATTTCATATATTTGATATAGTTATAAAATGATACATACCTCTTTGATTTCATGGTACTGTCCCAGAAGAGCATAAGGGCAGTATGACATGCTCATGGAGATGATTCCCATGGTGCTTATCATCACCATAGCAACATATACATTTGGAAAGATGGACATGACAGCTGTTCCCACAGCAAAGGCAAGAGTCCCCAACATGTAGGTGATTTTTATGCTTAGGTCATAGTTGTTTAAGATCCTTTGGAGCACATCTGTAAAACAGGTTTCGGATTATTCGGTTTGAATAATAATCAGAATGGACACCAACAAAGACAGAACAAAAAGTGCAGACTATAAAACCATGTTCAAAGTTTGGGGTTGGTCTTTTTTTGGGTGTGTTTTGAAATGTCTTTTGCTCACCAAGGCTGCATTTATTTGATACAAAATACAGTAATATTATTACAACTTAAAATTACTTTCTATTTTAATTAATATACTGGAGTAATGATGCAAGGCTCAAAATAATTATTACATTTGAAATAGAAAGGTTTGTAAAAATGGAAAATTATTTACTGTAAATTTTGATCAAATTAATGCATCTTGCTTTTCTTAATGCATTTTCTTTCAAAATGAAAAAGCGTACTGACCCCAAACATTTGAACAGTAGTGTTACATATGATATGTGACAAGTTAACGTAATAACGTTTCTCAATTTAAATAAGACAACAATTTGAATTCTAAACAAAACCAAGAAAATACACCCAACATTCTGATCTTCATAAAGGGAATTACAGATTCAAGATAAAATGTATAAGATCTAACATAACCTAAAACAAATCTGCTTATTCCACAACATGGTCATGTGAGTGTCTAAATACAGAACTGAAACCTGATCACCCAAATGAGAAAAAAAAATCTCATCATTAGCAATGTCCAAACCAAAATACAACACATGACCGCAACACACACCTGAGCAGAGGGCAGCTGTAGCAGCATAGATCACAAGACCCCAGCATCCCATCTGCACACCTTTACTGTAGTTCTGCAGGGCGGTGGAGTTAGCAGCAGCCTGGTTTTGAAAAACATCAACAGGATATCCAGCATAAATATATATACAAATAAATTAAGTATTAGATACCATAAATAGAGGCTGTGTTATATCAACACTAGATTTTACAAAAGTAAATTGTATGTAGTGAAGAGGGGAACACTAAAGGGCGTTTTCAGACATGTATATCATTTGCTTTGTTTTTAAAACTGTTACAATGTTGCATTTCTTGTTTCAGTTTACTTTCAAAAAGCAACATTTTAATTTAAAAGGTCATGAAACTCCCCTCTTTCAGCTCAAGTCCCCCCCCCCCCCCCCACTATTTCCCAATGTAAGATTTTGTTTTGCATTGCATTATTATTTTATAGTTAATGGAAATCAAATCAACCATTTATTTGAGTTAATCAGTACATGACTAATTAACAGTAATGCAAATGCTAAATTCCCTAATACATGTTGATACTACAACAATGCAAAGTAGTCAAAGTAACCAATAAGACTCACTTTCCCCATTTCTTTGCACAAAACTCTCCAGAAAGTGCCATTTAATGGTTTATTTGTCCAAAAATAAATTCTCGGGGGGCATACCCCCTGACACCCCCTAGCATTTACTGCTCCCCCCCCCACGCAGAGAAAATTGGGTTTAGCGTTTCATGACCCTTTAAACCCAGATTTAAATTTTTTTTCGAGTGCGGATACGAGTGCGATTGCCGTGTTCATATGCCTTAAAATAAACTAAGTGAGAAAGCACGCCAGTATCCAAAACAATACTCCAAACGAGATGTGAATACGCCCTCAAAGTATCAAAGGCTTAACAATTTTGGTAGGCTTTTTCATTGATTAAAATTGATCATTATAATTATTTTGACTTTATTTGGCAAATAAATTAAAGATTTATTTTTAATTTATATGAACAGAAACTATAATTAAAAGGACAGGATAAAGAACTCTTCTTACAGTCGGGTCTCCTTCAAAGATAACCTGGCCCATGAAGTCTGTGTAGAACACAGCCTGTGCGATCATGGAGAACCAGGTGAGCAGGTGACATACACACAGACGCCAGAGCTGGGGCGGCATCTTCAGCATGGACAACCAGAGTAGTTTGACCGTCGTACCACCATCTCCATCCTCGCTTTCTTCGTCTTCCTCAATCCTACGGGATGCAGAGATATTACTTGGTTGCAACTTCCGCCTCTCATGACGTCTAGGTATTTTGTCGATGTCGTTTAGGCTTTGTGAAGATTTGATTGGCCTGGCCATGTTGCCGTATCGCCGTCGCCATTGAAAGCCCACGCGTCCGTGATAAGAGAAAGTGAAAGAGGGCTGGCGGTAGAAGGAAGGGTGGCGGCGGCGTACTGGGCGTAAACCGACTTTGCCTGGTTGATTATTGGCATTCGCTGCTCCATTGATTGGATTGCCGTTTACAGTATTGGCAGCTGCACAGATGTGTTCCCCATTGCCATCACACTTCTGTAAGTGGTTGTCAGTGCACTGACCTAGCTGGCTGGTGTTGTGACAATCCACTGTTGTTCCATTAACTTGTAAACCCTGAAAGTCCTGGAATAAATTTGGTTCAATGTCCCAAAGAAACTGCCCATCGCGATCCAGGTCTGGGTCAAGCTCTATGGCAGAATCTGGCATGGCTAAAACTGAGTCACTTTTACATCGCACCAATTCGATGTTTAGAAAATCAGTTGAAACATCCCGATCAGACCGATCATCCTCGTGGGCTGAAAATGGCTCCTCCTCAGGGATAAGTTCTAGTTGAGGCAAGTGGCGGGTGGATGGAAAGCTTCCACAGAGTTGGACAGAAGGTGGCCTTTCTTCATCCTCATCCTTTAATACCCCTGGCTGGTTGGGGTTATATAAATGCTCCTTGATGCTGAAAAGATGAAGCGTCGCAGAAATGATAAAGATGATGGCAGCAAAGAAAAAGAGGACCTGCTCTTGGGCCTTAAAAGCTCGACCCAGAAAAGTATTGGTCCAGTCCAGCCCTCCAAGCACGTAACCTACAGCACCTCCCAGCCCTGAAAGACAGGAATTACATCACTTTAAACCACCGAAAACAGAATATACAACAATGCAGCCTTCAAGGCTGAATATCTTATATGACTAAAATATAGTCACCATCCAGTATGTTTTTTTTAATGCACCAAGTCTGTATTTATTTTATCAAAAATGGAGTAAAATGTATACAATATTTTCAATTTATAAAATTTTATTTTAAAATATTTTACAATGTAATTTATTCCTGTGATGGCATAGCTGAAATTTCAGCAACGATCTTAAGTGTCACATGATCCTTCAGAAATCATTCTAATATGCTGATTTGGTGCACAATATATTTATATTGTACAATATATTTAATATATTAAATGTTGAAAACCTTTAAATATTTTATGCTATTTTTTTTAAATATGCTGATTTGGTGCACAATATATTTATATTGTACAATATATTTAATATATTAAATGTTGAAAATCTTTAAATATTTTTGTGAGAACTATTATATATTATTCAGTATTCTTTGATACATTAGAAAGTTCAAAATTATTTATTTGAAATGGAAATAATTTATAACATTACAAATGTCTTTACTGTTACATGTGATCATTTACTGAATAAAAGTATTAATTTATTTTCTTCTTTTTTATGTACAGACCCCAAACTTTTGAACTTTAGTGTATAATCACTTTTACCATGCAAGTTGAACATTGTTATTCTGATTGGATCTTTACCAGTGAGTAATTATCTAATTAAAACATGACTGTTTTAAATAGTTGAGATGGTTTAAGTCTGATGCTAAAAAACAGAGCATCTCTATTCCAGTTCCCTTTCAGTCCCAGAATATATACCTGCTGAGAAAGCATGTATATTTAGAGCCACATCCTGTTCCTCAGTATCAGCCACATCCAGAAGGTAGGCTCTGATTGGTCCGTCCAAAGCATCAGCACAGAAGTCCAGAACCACCACACCAACAATAGTCAGCACGATCCCAAACAGTTGATTACCAGGGACGTCACCCAAAGACAGACCTGTTTGAGAGACAGATTAAAATAAGCATAGGTTAAAATAAAGATGTATTTTTTATATACATAGTCATGGGACTAGTGAGACTTTAAGTGGCATGCAACTATGTGCATGAACAATATTATACAATTAGGTTTAAGTAATATATGAATACATAAAATAGTAGTAATTACCTATAAGAGATCCATTGAGAAATAAGGCAAGTCCTATTAACAATCCTACACACAGCACCAAAATGAAGGGTCTCCTCCGACCCCATTTCAAAGTGCAGCGGTCACTTGCTGAGCCAATCAGAGGGGTGAAAATTAAACCCAAAATAGGACTGAGGAACCAGGTTAAGCTGTAATACTGCTCTGGGAGACCTGCAAGCAGAAATGGACCACAATCAAAACATTTCCAAGGTTCAAGCAGATCGACATTTTTAAAAAACAATTTGTTGAAATGTACCAATATGGAAACTATAGCAACTCTCATCATTTGAAACAGATGACTAGGCGAGTTTCAGCATACTGCAGTTCATTAAACCTTTCACACAACAGATCTAAAACTGTTTCATAGTAATGAAGCAACCACATTGCCTCTAACAATAAAACTATTATCAAATGCGATGACTCAGAGTTAATAAAAAGGGCGTGGGAAAACTGGGGAGTATTTGACATGATTTGGAGGTAATGGCTCAAAGCAACTAGTTTTAACAATAACAGCTGTAGGAATTTTCCATGAGTCGAGCATTTTCTAGTCTGGCACAGGACTGATGACATACTAAAACCCAAACACTTGATTACTCAAGTGAAACTTAAAATGTCAAACAAAGTATTTTTTTCAAGAAGTCCAAATATGCGAAATAACAAGTCATGAGTGAAGTGGGATGCAGACTGAGAATGTGAGAACAGAAAGTGCAGACAACAGACAGGTCACAAGTCAAATCATAACTCTTCAGCTTTAAAGATGAACAACAATCTATTCAACAATCTAGATCATGATAAGGTGCCGTATTAAGTATGAAGTAATCAGCCTGTATTATAAAGCAATATAACACTGACAACTCTCCAGGGTCAGAACATAAAACAGATGTAGTTTTAGTCATAAATTAGTAACTTAGTTTTAGTAGTTTTAGAATAGTTTTGTCAATACCCACTGCATTTAAGCCATCACCAGAGAGGATTTGATCCTTTTTACGCAAATAACAGACTATGGTTGATTGTCTATTATTATTATTTTTTTTTTTTACCTATTTTCATCAAGTAGGCTATTTGAGATTTTAAGGGATGCATATATTGTTCATCAAAATTTTCATCAAAAGTGATTTGGGCTACGATATGCCAAATCTTCTGGGAAAATGCCCTTTTAGAGTTTACTGGATGATGTTCAGTATATTTGTTATCTGTTATTTGTATTATATTTGTATCTGCTTTTGGTATGAGATCAGAGGGCCATCAGAGCTTTTCAAACCTTTTGTAATTTTAACCCTGCAGTTTCCTGAGAGGATCTGTTGACCTTATTCAAAATGGACGGAAAACCGAGAGAAAGAGAACTGCAGCCGCACACTCGCACATTCTCTGAATTCCATGCCTACCCTCGTCCATTTTTGCATGCTATTGTGGAAACAAGCATTCCTTCATCTTACTACTATGACACAGGGTTGGCATTGACACAATGGGGAACCCTTACCAAAACCAAAGGAATGTCCCTGTTCAATGATTATGAATAGAGGTCTTAATCCTAGAATAATTACCAAAAAAACCCACTAAATCACCCATTAACTGTATACCTATCGACCTTATTTTTTGCTTATTTGCTTATTTTTGGAAGTAAACTACCTTCTATGAATGTGCAAGACCTCCAATTCATTAGTGGTTAAAAATAATTAGAATAACAAAAAGTGCAGCAAATAGTAAAACTACTCACTACAAATTATTGTGTTTATAATTACGACAATACATTAAAATAATATAATATTTGCAATTCAAGCAGCATTAACAAGCTGTTTTGTACAGCTAAAAATAATTGGAAGCGAATGACATCAGACGCCATGACTCATTCAATTTACAAGGTACAAAAAGTTGGATACAAAGTGCAGACCTGATATTGCCAAAATGGACTTTTCTAAAAAAAAAAAAAAAAAAAAAAAAAATGTGCATGAGAATGTGCCTGTTTTGGTTACATCAGTATTTCCCATGCTTTATTTAAATCAAAAGAATGTTAAAAAGCTCTAAATGCTTTCATTATAGTGACAGGAAAAAATTATACAAACATGTCTGTCAAAAGAATAGTGTTTTAATAGAGTTTATTTCTGTGGAACACAAAAGATGTTATTTTGAAGAATGTTTTTGCTCATACAATGAAAGTCAATGGGGTCCAAAACAAACAACACTACCTCATTGACTTTCATTTTGTAGCCAAAAACACCAACAGTTTTCATATCTTCTTTTGTGATCTACAGAAGAAATAAAGTCACACAGGTTTGGAATGACAGTTTTGTTGATGAAATAGCGGTTGATTACTAACCTAGCTGCAACAGCACAGGAGTGACCAGCGCTGTTTCCATGGCGTAGCAGAACTCCCTCCCAAACATGACGGCACCGTGCATGACCCATAACCGCTTGGGGATGTGGTTTACAGAATCCTCACTGGCCGAGTCCTCTGACATCTCCACTTCCCTCTCCATGTTTTGCCCACCATTTGGATCCTTCTCTTGCATGACTGCCAGGTCCAGGACTGGAATGGACTCAGTGACAGCGTTCTTGGGTGCCATGCTGGCCTGCATATACGATGCTGGTGTGGGGTCCTGATCCAGATTCCTGTGGTACTTACCCCTCACAAGTACAGACTATTTTGCTTAAGACCTCCAAGTTGTTCTTTCATAATCCACAGCAGTTTTCTTATTACAAAACATTAACCCGTAGTCAACAGAGAGGTCATGTTGTTCCATATATTTTAGTGAGAGGTCTACCAGCCGTTGTAATGAATACCAGTCAATATAGAGCTTTGTTGGTGTAATTCACAAGTCATGTTTTCTTGAAAAGAAAACGGGAAAAGGGGGAGGGCATGGAGAGCAGAACAGGTGGATGTTCCTCTGTATGCCTCCATGGAATTACTTATTAATCTAGATGAGAAGGAGAAAGAGAGAGTGAACGAGAGTGAGAGAGCGAGAGAGAGAGGGTCTTGGCAATAAAACTGATATCCAGAAAGATCAAGGCAGTGGAAAAAATGTTAGTGAAAAACAAGATGGGAACAAACCTGGCATTATAACAGTAAACATAGTTTTACCCAAAGCATGACATATTTGGCATATCTGTAATCCCTGGAGAAATCCTAATAAAGTGACTAAAATAGGGAATAGGCACTGAAAAGATAGTAGAACGCTGATACGTATTCTTAATAGAACATTTTAAAGCCTTAAAGGGATAGTTCACCCAAAAAAGAAAAAAAATTCTTTCACCATTACTCACCCTCAAGTTGTTCCAAACTTGTAACAATGTCTTTCTTCTGCTGAACACAAAAAATATTCTAAAGAATATGGGTAACCAAACAGAGCTGATGGACCCCATCGGCTTTCAATGTATGGAAAAAACACACACAATGGAATGGAAGTCAATGAGGTCCCATAAACTGGTAACTGGCATTCTTCAAAAGTATCTTCTTTTGCGTTCAGCAGAAGAATGAAATTTATACAAGTGCTTCATTCACATTCATACATTTTTGGGAGAATCCCTTTAACTGAAAGTACAAAAAAAAAACTTATCTGCTTTTGCACATATAACACAATTTATAGACTATTACACTTCATAAAACTATGCATCCCAAATTATATAAAACCAAACCATACATATTTTTAAATTAATTTAAAATTTTAATATCTTTTTTTGGTGCCCCAAACCTAAGGTTTAATATTTTAAAGATTTTAAACACAAAATAGCCAAAATTATATTTATAAAGAGATTATGTGTAAAATAAACGTAATACGTGCCAATTTGTTTGTGGATTACCAATGATAACAGAAAGGTACTTATCCAAGCACAAGCTCTAAAACAATGTTAAAAAATGTTGTTACAGAGTAGTCTATAAACACATTTGCAAAAAGAATATATTTTAAGTTTTAGAATGTTTAAGTTTAGTCCTCCAGTCCTATGGTAAAGGCAGCAAGTGTGTAACGTTCCAAAGGTCGTTTTAATTGAGTTAGCATTACACAATACTGCGTCACTAAGTTGCTATAGTGCTATAAATTATATTAACACGTGTATGTGTAAGAATCAAAAACATATCCTACCTCGTTCCTCATGTAGCACGTGTTTCATTTGATGGCCAAATCCCTTAAACCCAAAAATATTGTCTCGGGTAAAGTGAAGCAGGCATACAACAGAAGGGCTACAGAACAAACACGTACAGTGACAGAGTTAAAAAAACGATACGTCACTAGTTTTACTTGCTGGCAACACTAGACTCTCGTGATAACTGCCCCTCCCATGTGCACTGAACTGATAAGGCTACGCTACTACACCCAGACGCTTTTGACAGGTACATTCACCCCAGAGCAGCCCACTGAACCCAGACCTGCTGTTACAAGTCAGGTGTGCGAATGGACACCTGTGTCAGAGGCTGACATGACTGTTTTATAGTAGGAAGATGCATGACGATATGACTGAGAGGTGCCTTGCGCCGAATCACGTGCAGACCTTTTAAGAAGAACAAGCCTGTGATGCTCAGATCATGCCCAAACTTGTACGGTTCCTCTTTGTTATTGGAAATAAGCCTGAAAACCTAACATTAAATCCAGTCAATTTCAGTTAACAACGCGAGATATCAATGTTAGACACAACAACATGCTGTCTGAGAAAAAAAAAATGCTACAAACATCCACCATATCCATAATCCCCCGTCGCCTGTGATTTTTTCCTGGATTCAAAGGATTGCCAGATCATCTGTGTAGTGTTGTAGATGATTTACTTTATACACACACTATGTAACCAACTTTATTTATCGTGAGGGTAAAGTGATCTGACTGGGAAAGAGCGAGCGAAGTTATTATTATGCATTTGGGATTTCGCAGAACTTTATATGAATCGTCAGTCTGATTGATGTTTAACGTCTGTTAGCCTGGACTGCTAGCCTGCTAAATGAACTTGCTTCTACAGTAAATTTAGAAGATACCTTCACTTTCCGAGCTCGACGAGCGGTTCGATTCATAAAAGACATCTTCGTTTATTGATAGATAAGGAAACTCAGCTTCCACACAAGTGAATGGAGTAAGATGTTTAAGAGAAAAATGTACCTGCTCCCAGGTCGCGGATGTCTACTGCATCTTTTGTCTGCTCGAGGTTGCCAGTCGTTACACTCTAGGCAACAAATCCCCCTCGTCTACTCAGCAATGATGTAATCTCGCTGATAGCTGTCAAAATCTCTGAACTCAAGGTCATATCATTTATGAATTATTACTTGTCATTCCGATTTAATAATTTCATAAACACACAACTGATATCTCTTAAAGTGGTAGCTATTTGATAATAAAATACTATAATTATGCAACAAAATAAGGCAGGTTGACAACCTTAA
This sequence comes from Pimephales promelas, assembly GCF_988280905.1. Lineage (NCBI taxonomy): Eukaryota > Metazoa > Chordata > Actinopteri > Cypriniformes > Leuciscidae > Pimephales > Pimephales promelas. Next base: position 24,060,213 of record NC_142780.1, read on the forward strand.
TTTGACAGATTAGATAGGTGTTATTCTACTAAGTAGGCTACGGCAACTAGTCCAGCCTGAATTGTTTTAAAAAAATACTCTATTCAAGCATTGATTTAGAATTTGATCCCTTTTTTCTTCTGGACTTCAGTCTGTAGTTAAAATTATGTGAACGAATAGTTTTATCAGAGAATGTTTAATGTGGTAGTAATATGGTCTAATATATCGTAGACAGGCTTTGGTTTTATTTAGTGACGTTCGGTGTTAATGGAATGGACCACTGGAGGAAAATATGGGAGGGTCATGTCTTTTTATTGTTTGTTAAGGGGAGGGTCATCCAACTTTTTTAGTCTAGGGGGAGGGTCACCCAACTACTCATGAAAACAGCAACATTTCAAAGTGTGTTTGGTGCGTATATGATGTTGCCCATGTTGCTCTCTCTGCAGGATTTTTGCAGTAAAATATCCAAAAACCACTAGGCCAATGTTATATATTTGGTTTTGTTGATTACTTACAATATCCCAAATGTTTCCAACTATTTGTAAATCATGAGAAAATAGAGAGCCGAAGTTACAGTTTGATGTCACTTTGTAGGCCAAAATGCGGAAGTGAGTTAGCATTTTAGCCATTCCGGTCGAAGACGCTCACGCTGTTGTTGTTTTGTCCAAACATTATGGACCATGGTAAGCAGACTTTGAGACAAAAACAGGACTAAAACGAAGATCAACATCTTTCGAGATGCCGAGAACTCCTCGTCCGCGACTAACTTCGACTTGACAGAGACGCAAGTGTTGCATGAATAGCCTGCTTTATTCGATAGGTGGGCAAATGTACATAAAACTAATCAATATTATTTAGTTCAACTTGTGTGTAGTTGGGTAGACTGAAATGTCCTTTATATCCGCAGGATTCACGTTGCGTGTGGCACTGGTATATGTCTAGCAGTCGTACTTCATACCACAGTCATGTTAAAAACATCAGTGTATTCACTCATCCATAAAATATTTATTAGCTTGACAACAAGATACATACTTGCGCTTAATGCGGAATATATGTCATCATTATATGCTTTTGTTATTGTGAGAGATTAGCAACCCCTGTTGGAGAAAATTCCTGCACATTGTACCTCAAGCTACATTTAACTAACTACCCCTCCTGCTGCTAAGCATCAAATCTAGTTATTTGTTTATATTTTTTTACACAGAAGTTCTAAAAAGGATTTTATGACACAAAACGTTTTAATGTTTTTACATTAATATATTTATTATGTATATTTTCAATCTGGGGACCCAGAGGGGGCCACAGTGTGGGGTCCATGGAAAATTTGAAAGTAAAAAACAAAAACAAAAAAATGTTTCTCCGCAGGTATACACTACAGTTCAAAAGAGGGTCAGTTTTAAAAAACTTAATATTTTTATTCAACTAGAACCCATTATTTGACCAAAAGTTCTACATTCAAAAATTATATTTCAAATAAACGCTGTTAATCAAGAATCCTGAAAAAAATATCAGTTTCAAAAAAAAAAAAAAAAAAAAATTATTAATCAACTGTTTTCTACATTAATAATAATAAGAAAAGTTTTTAAGCACCAAATAAGAATATTTGAATGATTTCTGAAGGATTGTGGGATGTAATGATGCTGAAAATTCAGCTTTGCCATCATAAGAATAAACTACATTTGAAAATATATCAAAACAGAAAACAGTTATTTTAAATTGTAATCATATTTCAGAAGATTTTATTGTGTTTTTGATCAAATCAAGAGACTTATTTTAAAAGCAATAACAAAAACGTATCGACCCTAAATGTTTGAACAATAGTATACACTCTAATACTGGTCATAAAAAAGATACAGTAGATATAAATACAATATTTTCTAGATTATGTTTTAATAATTTGTGCCTTCAGTACAGTAACAATATGATAGCCAATAATATAAACCTTCATGTGTCTTCATACGCGCGTTGCATACGGTATACGTCTGCCTTTTTTAAGGGGTCCTTGGCCTCAACATTTTTAAAACCCCTGCTCTAAAACACTTCAAGTTTAAAAATGCTGTGTCGCCATGTTGCTTTTGTTGTAGTTACAAACAATGTCACATGTGAAATTAAATGCAAGCTCATAAAATCAATACATTACGTATTTACAGTACACAGAAAAAACTAAGTCTCATCGATGCCGTGGTTTTGCTTTAGTAGCTATATGACATGGTAATTGCAACCATCTGAATACTGTACATGTACGCTCCCTTATGCAGGTCGGATTCCCTGCTGGTCAAGGCTCATGTTTATCCTTATACTTTTATCCGTGGTATTCACTGTGCCTGAAGCCTTTGAGCTCTTCTGCATGCTGATAATATCTCCACTCGTCTGCTCTCTTTCTATCTTCCTCAAAAATCTCTTCATGGTAGACTGAAAGTTGGTGGTGACGAAACAGTAGACCACAGGATCCAGGCAGCTGTTTAAGCTGCTGAGGGTGACGGTCACATGGTACACAATCACATGATGAGGCAGATCAGGATGGAAGTAAAACAGAACTTGACGGATGTGAAACGGTGTGAAGCAGACGGTGAAGATCACCAGCACGGTCGACAGCAGCTGTATGGCTTTCATGCGTCTGTCGCGGCTCTGCTGCATCAGACCCGGGCTGGAAAGGGCGCACATGATGCGAATAGTAAACACCACGATGATCACCATTGGGAGGAAGAACTCGAATACGATCAGCGTGAAAAGTTTGGAGAGGCAGCCTGAGTGCTTGAAAGCCGTGGTGAGAAGCGAGTAGGTCACGACGATGGCGAACAGCCAAATGCAGACGCACACTGCTTTGGCCACACCGGGGTTCCTCCACTTCCGCGAAGCCTCAGCCTGAACGATGGCAAGGTAGCGATCCACGCAGATGCTGGTGAGGAAGAGGATGCTACAGTACATGTTGACGAAGTAGCTGAATATGTGCATGTAGGAACAGTTGAGGCACTTTCCTCCACTGTAGTACAATATGATACGAGTCGGGAGGGAAAGGTTAACCAACAAGTCCGTCACAACCAGGTTAATGGTGTAGATGACTGATGTAGTCTTCGGCTTGGTCCTGATGCAGAAGACATACAAAGCCAGACTGTTTAGGGTCATCCCTACCATAAAGATAAGTGTGTTGATGACCACCAGGGCTATCCACAGGCTGTAAAAGTCATTATAGAGACCTTCATCCAAGTGGGCCAGTCTGTGTAAATAAGGTTCACGGTATGGTGGAGAAGTATTGGTTGTTAGGGGAGGAGTCGATGTTGATGTGAGGTTCAGATTTGATGAAATCTCTGTAAGGGTCATCTTTGGAGTTTGGGGGCTGGATCTGCCCCAAAAAACACACAAAGGAAAAATTTCAATCACAAAAGATGCAATTTTTAAAGTTGTTCATTCAAAGAAAAAGTAGAAAGGTAGTTTTTGACTATTGAGTTCAAGAAAATTTGCTAAAACTTTATATTAACTCATCAGTAAATCATTAACAAACATAGTATGATGATTAATGGATTATTATACACCGCCCGGCAAAAAAAAAAAAAAAAAAAAGAAGAAACAGACTACACAGAGTGCTTGGCTCTTCCATTGTCAATACAAGATCTTGGCCAAAAATGTATGCACCTCTTGATGCAATATACATAGCAACATTTATTTCCATCAAGAGATGCATCAACTTTCGAATGATCAGGCAACATTATATTATATTATATTATATTATATTATATTATATTATATTATATTATATTATATTATATTATATTATATTATATTATATTATATTATATTATATTATATTATATTATATTATATTATATTATAGACCCTTGCAGGACACCCTGCTGTACCAATGTTGGTTTGCATTTATTTTTCCCCAAACATGCTGGAAATGGTCTGTGAGATAGGATTTAAACCAACAGAACACAACAAAAGAAATGTCCAAACTCCCAGAAAACTGTTGTCAAGCCCCTCCTGAAAAAGAACAATTCGCAACTAACAATCTCAAATCTTCCTTTATAGGCAAGATCATTGAAAAAGTTGTCTTCAATCAATGTCTTCTTAAGTTTGAATGGATACTTTGACAATTTTCAATCTGGTTTCCGATCGCATCACAGCACAGAGACAGCGCTCATAAAGATAATAAATGAAATTTGCTTAAATACTAATACAGGAAAATTATCAGTAGGCCTACTGGTACTTCTCCACCTCAGTGCTGCATTTAACACTATCGATCACAGCATACTTCTTGACAGGCTGGAAAACGGGGCTTTCTGGGATAGTCTAAATGGTTCAGGTCATACTTAGAAGGGAGAGGTTATTATGTGAATATAGGTGAACATAAGTCTGAGTGGACATCCATGACTTGGAGTCCTCAAGGCTCAATTCTTGTGCCACTGCTGTTCAATATGAGCCAAATAATGACAAAGAACAAAATTGCTTACCACAGCTATGCAGACGACACACAGCTCTACTTGGCCCTATCGCCTAATGACTACAGCCCCATTGACTCCCTGAGCCAATGCATTGATGAAGTAAACAGAATATAAACAGATCACTCAGATCATTAGGATCACATCAGCTAGAAATACCAAGGGTGCACTCTAAGCATGGAGAGTCTTGCTTTTAGCTATTATGCCAGCCACAGCTGGAACCAGCTTCCAGAGGAGATCAGATGTGCTCCTACAGTAGTCAGATTCAAATCCAGACTCAAAACACATCTGTTTAGCTATGCATTTACTGAATGAGCACTGTGCCACTGTTCGTCCGATTGTTTTTATACTGTGCTTTATCTTATTTTTTTAATTCTCAACTGTTTAAATTATTCTTATTTGTTTTGATTATTTGAATTTCTTCCATGTAAAGCACTTTGAATTACCATTGTGTATGAAATGTGCTATATAAATAAACTTTGCCTAACCACCCACACATCCATTCAGCACAAGCGAGAAGCGGTTGCAGTGCAGATGATAAATAATTAAAAGTGAAATAAAGAGAAGTTGAGGTGCACAATATGTATGTAGTAAAATATAAGTAAATAAATATTTGTTTTTATTAATAATAAAGATTGTAACTTTTTAGGATCACAGACTATAGTTCAGTGCTCAGATGGGTATATAGAGTTTTAAAAGTTAGTTAATTAATATCTTTTAAAACAATAAGTCATTCTTGCATGTACCAGCTTTATTTAGTATATAACATTTATAGTTGCAAACTGTCTGCTGTATATACACAGTATACTCTTGCAGTAGATAGAATGCTATTTAATATAGTTGGCTATTTCAAACATGTCATTGGTCATGTTTTGGTATGCAAGGACCTAAAATAATTGACAGTTTTAAGACTGCGAATGTCTACATCTCAAACCCATGTCACATGGTACAATGTGGCATAATGGAAAATTGCCTGCAAAAACAAATATGCTCTCCTTCATCGCAGGAAGAATGAGCCCGATAAACAAACAGCCTCTGACGAAGAGGTGCCCACGGTCTGGCATAGTTCAGATGGTGTTCAGAATGAGATGTTTACAATTAAGGCTAATGGGAAGGATTTGTTTGGATACTGAGATTCGTGGGAATAGACGTCTATCCCACTATTACGCGAATGAATTCTGAGCAGCATCTAAAGGCATCAGACTATTTTGCATGTTTATTTACTTGGGCCTCTGCTCAATTTACATCTTAATTGAAACGACAGAACAATATACAATTCTTATTGACCAAAATAATGTTGTTTAGATATCAGAGACTAAACTCCACAGAATGAATTTAAATATTTGAACAACGTCAAGCACTGTTGCATAATTTCAATTAAGCTACTGTACTTTCCTCTAAAATGGACAACTTTTGACTTTGTTCTTTAAAACACTGTTTTTATGTCAGTTTCACTCTGACAGTAAAACATACCTTAAAGTATAAAAAAGGCCATCAACTGTTTATGATGTTTATTTGAGGTGGTGACCTCTATATAACTATATTCCTTCTGTCTGCTGTCATTGAAATATAGACTTTCAGATATAAAGAGAGAATGAGAAACTGCACTGTAAACTGTCTCCATACTACACATTTACAATGTTTCTTATTATGCCTCTTGATATTTTTGCACATTTCTTAGCCCATTCTATACCTCTTGATGCCACTTTCACTGTTATGGTCACTATACCTCAATCTGTATAACGCACCTTCTGTGTTTATACTTTTCATATTAGATTCAGACAATTGCATTGAGATGGTCTCTGCTTCTGTAACTCATAACATTGCACTTCTAAAACCATATTTATATTTACATTTATTTTGCTATTTGCACTTCTAGTTAGACGCTAACTAACTTTAATTGTCTAAATAATCATATATTTTTAAATGGCTAAGTAGATTTATTAACCTGGTGATTAGTTATTTTCTCACATAAAAGAACTGTTTACACATTTAAGATAAAAAAAAATCAAGTTGGCATTGCAAACAATGGCATGGCATGAAAATCAATAAAAGCAAAACAAAAATTGCATAATGTAATAATGCAAAAAGCACAGTAATCCCACACAACACACAGTAATTGCTTACCTACACATATAGAAGGATGAGAAGTGTGAAACAGAAATGCTGTGATGAAGGCCACAGAACTGACACTCAGATTAGACCATAAAATACCGCCTGAACCTCTTAAAGAACCTTAAATGATGAAAACCAAATCCCTTGTGCTATGAACATGTTGAACTTCTTCACCTTGAAGGGGCAAAAAGAAGAACATCTCTCCACCTCGTCTGTGCTGCATGTCTTTCTGTCCCTCTCTGTTTCACTCTTGTTCTTTCTTTCCCTCCCTTCATCCTCTGGCTCACAGGAAGTTTGAGTTAGTTTGGATAAACCCTGACATTACAAACAGAGGATTCTGGAATATGATACTCTTCATTGTGGTTGTTTGGTTTACTGAAATAAAATTCAAATACAATGTTACAACAGCCTTAAATTTTACAATAGCACTGCAGCTGGAAAAACAATAAATACTGCATATACTTGCAGTATACTTGCTAATTACTAAGTTGATAAACTTGATAAACTGCTGATAAAACTGCTAAACTGATAAACTGCTTGATAAAAGTCCTGGAAATGATTTTTTAAGGTGTCAGAATGCCAGCAAGATATCTAAAATAAAAGAACAGGATGTATTAATTCTGCTGTACTTGTCGACACTTTTTTCCACATTTCCTGTGTGGAAACACATCCATCACCATCTGCCAGGTCTCTGTCCTGATGTTTCCGAAATCTCTCCAACTAAAGATATGAAGTCTAAGCTAAGTTCAAATTTGACTGAGAGTGAGTTTGAATAATTGGAACGGTGTGCAGTCCTTTGTCTCAACTTCGTTTAACAGCATTGGAAGCATGTGACTCATATTTGTATTTGACATTTACAATATGCCTGTACATTTTTGAAAGTCACACACGTTATTCAAAATGATTCTGAGACCTGGTGGTACTGAATAATAAAAAAATCAAATAATAACTCAATTACTATACTAAAAAAAGGCAAGTTCACACTACGGTTTAGAGGAAAAAAAGGGCAATTACTCAAACACTTAATTCAAAATTTAAAATAATAATTTTTGGGGAATTCTGTACTTTATATTTTTCATAAATGTCAGGATGGGGCAAGTTTTCAGATGTTTTAAATTTTACAAATGTACACTTATGGGAAAACTTTTAAAAAAAATATTGTTGGTTTTGTTGCTTGTTCATTGAAATGGAAAAATTTAGTTAATACAATGAAGGAGATTGATTTAATCACCAGAAACTCAAAATATTATGTTACCTGAACTACATAAATTATTTAAGTTGATTTGACAAAAGAAAAAATGTTGTGATTACAAATCATGAAAATATATTTTTTACAGTGGGTTTCCAGAGAATGGGAATGAGACACAGCGGGCCGGTGAGTCACAACAGTAGTACACGACAAATCATTGGCATAGGAAGTCAGGTGATGCAATGGATGGGTATGTAATCTATCACATACACCACAGGAAAAAAAACAACAACTCTTTGGTGGAGACAAAGCCTAAGGGTTCAATAGGAGTAACTGACAACCCTTTTAATACAATTTAGAGATCTCTTGAAAGAACCAAAGGTCTGCAGATAGACGCCAACTGGTTGGCACCGCACAAGAAACAGGACACCGCGGGACAAGAAACAAGCCCCTTAAAGGTAGCTTAAGGCTCTTGAAGTAACTCAAGTACAGAAACCAACGGGTAGTCAGCTGGTTTAAAGATGAGCATACAGCTTTCTAAAGTAAAAGAAGTACTAGTGTTGAGAATGGTATCAAAGACTTTGGTTAAGAGACCAGAATCTATGTAGGCAGGAGCCAGACCCACAGCTTCAAAATCTCTGGTCGGGGGTGAAATGTTGTCCCATTAGCCTGGGACAGAAGGTCCCTCCAGGTCAAAATCTCCTGGAAGAGTCTTCACAAACAGTACTTGGGGCAGCCAAAATGGAGCTACTAATGAAGCATAATGATGGGGGGGCAAGGTGTACAGACGCAACCCCGGCCACATCCCAGATGAGCTGGAGGATAGAAAGAGAACCAAAGGGCACGGGTTGACAAATTCTGCCAAATGGACTCCACTACTTGAGGGTAGAGTCGCCAATCCCTGGGCTTCAGTCTCGACAGGATGTCTGCTCCCATACTGGGGTGTCCTGTGAAGTAAACTACCCACAGGGAAAGAAGTTTAAATGTGCCCAGAGCAGGATCTGCTGCACTAGCCTGAACTAGGGGTATCCATGCATCCCACCTTGGTTATAATTTGGGTTACTACTGATGAGCTGTCCATCCACACTAATGCATGATAGCCCCTGAGATCGGGGGAAAAAAACCCTCATCTTTAGGCGGTTGATGTACCAAAAGAGATGAAGGGCGGCCTGGGCAACCACCATGATATCGTCCCAGGCCGTGAGTGAGGCGTCCGTTGTAAAGACGTTGACAAAATGCCCCTAGAGAGGGACCCTTAACATGACCATGGATTTTAGAATGGGATAAAGCCCTTGTTTTGAGCTACCATGGCATGCGAGTGAGTGAGGCGTCTGTCGTGATGACAACAGAGATTCGTAAATAGATTTGTTTGATAACTGTTTAAATTTTGCTGAAAAACATATCGCTGTTCTGTGGCAGGTTCCACCGTGACAACGTATGATCCATATAGCGTGACAAACATTTTTGCCATAAATTCAACATGGACGATAATTATATAAATATAAATAATAACAATTAAATAGAGTCAAACTAATTATGCACGTCAACTGCTTTTGTTCTGATTCTTGGTTCAAAAAATCAATATAGGTAAAAGTGTGACAATGCATTTAAAAGGCTGAAATGAGGTTTCCATTGAAAATGAAACACGCTGCAGACAACTTTTTATATACACATTTATCTTTAAACATAATTGCCCCTTTAAAGATAATAGGCAATAAATTGGTTCAAACACAAAGATAAACACTCGTATAAAAGGAGAATTCATGTAATAGTGTCTCAGATGCTTGATTAGAAAGAATTTGGGTGGTTAAAACTTTATTGTGCTTTATATTTTAAACACTGTTTTTGGCTGCCGGGCAGAATTTCACAGGGAGTGAACGTCTTGAATACAGGCCAATTATCTGCTGAGTGCTGAACTGTATAACATAAAGCTGAACACAGGGTACCTTTTTCAGAGTGGAAAAAACGTCATCTCCTCCCTGTAGGATAATACATCAATGTCCAGTGTCTCTGTTTCTCTTCTGTTGCAATTGCAAAAGAATTGACAGTTCCGTCAGAGCGCTGGAAATGACCCACACGCCTCAAGTCATCTTACCAGAGGTGAATAAAAATTGAAAAAACAAAAACAAAACAAGATATGAACAATCCAACCAGAAATCATCACATTTTAACATTTTTTTTTTTTAACAAATATTAATGCTTCCTTCACGTGCAATCAGAATGTTTTCAGTGGTAAATTTTATCTTTGTTCCTAACGTTTTCCTAAAAGGTAGGATAACATGCTTTAAAAACATTCTAAAAAACATGATCCCAACATTCTTATAATGATTTTAGCAGGAAGCGGGCACTGGACGTCGACAACCCCACGTGCATTACCAGCTTCACTTACTAACCAGACTTTATTTCTGTCATATGTCTACAGAAGTTCTTACTGAGAATATACAGGAGGTTTAGATGTTTCGATAAATGTTTCGTTTGTAGTCACCATTATGGTGATTGGTGTTTGCTTTAGTTGGGCTCTCAACTCTTTAATATTACTTTTTCTCTGGCTGCTGTAACAGTTAATACATTAAATAATATTAATATATGATACCGTATTGTAAAGTGTTACCAACATTTTTAATTCCTGTGTCTATTAGACTCACTTAGACATCAATGCCGTTTTCACAGACAGGGCTTAAGGCTAGTCCCAGACTAAAATACATGTTTGAACTGTTTTAACTAAAAAAAAAAACTTGCACCGACATTTCTTAAAATATGTCATTGCCATATTTTTATTTTAAGATACAAACAAGGAACATTTATAAAAGCAACTTGAATGTCACAATTGAACTAAAGCCATAACTAAGCCCTGTCTGTGAATGGATATCAACAATGGTGACATGCTTAATGGTGAAGTGCATTTTGGGAGCCATGGATGAGGCAATGACCACTAATGTATCCTTGCTGAATAAAAAAATCTTAAAATAGATCTGACCCCAAACTTTTGAATGACAGCATACCTACAATACAATTATTGTAGTAAACTTTAGTCCAAAGTGGGAATGTTTTAAACTAGATATTAGTTAGCTAAATAAACAGTGACATATAGGCTACAGCATTGATTTTCTGCACTGTAATCATTCTTCGGCCATTCCAATCTTTTATATGTATGGCAATGTATACTAAACAGATCGCAGCACAGCAAAGCACTATCAGCCTATTAGATAGCAAAAGCTCTTGAAGTGCGTCTGTTGCACTGCGGTACACACGATAGGACGTTCATACAATATGACCCGTGGCTATTATAAGACTTATCTCCAAAGCCATTTATCACAAACTTGCACTGATTGTGAGGATCTGGCACCCTCATCATGTGAGGACAAATTGCACTGGAAGGGCCTGATCTGTGAAAAATATCACACTGCGAGATTACAATGCATCCGGTTCTCTCCAGTGAATACAATTACGCTTGATGAATGCCTCCACAAAAAACAAATAACGGTGCTACAGTAGCATCATTTGTAGGGTTGTTTATTCTCAACAGTCCCCACAGGGTGGCGCACTTTTGATGATTAGGTTCTATAATGCCGGTAATGGAGCGCAGATGGCATCTCAACAGTGTACTGTACAACAGTTTAGATACACAAAAATGCAATTCAATATTACATTTAAAATGTGGATTAAAAATAATGGACGTAATATTTAGGATTTAACAAACATTTTCTCTTATCCCTTTGCAAAAAACAAAACAATCTGGTCAGCAATTAAAGTGTCTGTGCGCATATGGCTTTAAAAAATATAGCCCATTAATTAAAACATTACACATTTCTGTCTGTACATAATCTCTTTCCATATTGCATTGCATTATGTAGATTTATGGACTCACACTTAACAAAAAACAACAACACATATATATTTGTATAGTAGACCGTAATGTCCGTTTAAGGAGTTTTCACAATATTTGAACTGTAAGAAAATGTTAAAATGCTAATAACGTGACAGGACACAGACCTGAGTGTGAGAAGGTCATACTAGTAATGCATATAACATACCATCAGATAATGTCCAGTTTCATTTAGTGAAGTTACTGTAAAACAAGCACTTGACAACTGTAGAGTCACATTCAGAAGTTTAAAGACTCTTGTGCATTTCCATTTAGAGTTCTAGGCAAGATTTGCATAGATTGGCTGTTGATATTGTTCATAAAGGTCTAAAAATAGCCTAGAGCTTTGAATTTATTTGAAGACTTCATGGAAACCTGACTGTACCGGGAATCTTCAACTGTATCAATGTACTCCAACCTGTACCATTAGTGTGTAGCCTATAGTCTTACAGCAATATTTCGAAGGGTAGCTGCTTATCCGAGTCCACGATCAAACTCAGTCGATCGGGCTTTACAGTGTGATTACAGAGCTTCAGTGTCTGTCGGGTCATCCTGGTTGTGGGTGACATAGTAGTCATGAACATACATCAGAACTGCGATAGGTTGACCGATAATGAGTGAGAGCCACACAGCAGCATTTCCATAGTTACCCCGAAGAAACCTGGCCACAAACCATGCCAGTGGGAGCTGAAATAAAGATTTCTTTTAATTTAAACGAAAAAATATATGATATACCTACTTAGATGATTATCACAAACGTAAAATATATAGTTTTCTTATGCACGAATGTATGAACATAAATGCGAACATAATTTTTGTATGTAAAGATTAAATATTTATACCTGTGCCATCATGCCCATAAATGCCCATAGTCTGAACATCCTGAGTGGGACACTGACCAGGTACTGCAGACAGAGAGATATAAATATACACATTAAACACTTTAAACTTCCGAGTGATGGATAGGTAAAGGTGTTTCTAAAAGGATTTAGTTTTGCTCATTTTTCATTTATGTTTATTCATTTTAAATCTTGAGTTTGGAGAACAAGCAATTTATCAAAGCCAACTAAAGGAGTCCAAAAAAGGGGCTTGGCCTGGTTAAGTTGCATTAGTTATGTGTTGAAACTCGCGGTTAAAGTAAGGTTAATGACATTTCCGAAACTCGTTCAAAGCAGTTGACCAATCACAACACACAGGTCCAGCCAACCAATTAGAGCACATTGTGCTTTTTGGAAATGTGGACTTCATAGAGACCGTAACTGAGAGTGTTACTGACAGATTTGGAAAAAGAAGTGCTGCAACAATGTAAAATATGGGAAAAATACAGTTTTTTGGACATTCTAGCCTGAAACCTATTCTAGTAGACCCCCAAAACAAAATCAAGTCTTTGTAAAAGCACTTAATGTGTCCTCTTTAAATCCTAAAGAGTGATGAATGAAACTCAGGTCAGGTTATATGAAAACGTTAACTCCCCATAATAACACCATAAAATATTGATTAAGCACTGAAGGGTTGAGCACTGCTGTTGCGTCCTTTAACCAGGTTCTTAACCTCTATTGAACTCCAGGGGTCTTGGAACACCGGCCTTCCTGTTACCCCTCACCAAATCAGGGCTAGATTGCACCCTCAGCACATCACCCCTAAATAAATAAAGTCTTTTTTAAAATTTCAGTATATCTTTACAGCTCCAGTTTTAGATATTCCTGAAATGAAACTTCACTCTCCATCTTAGCTTTCTGAGTCATTACTGTGATCCTGGGTCCAGTTCTGAGGTGCCCTGTTAAGGTCAATGTTTTTTAATAAGACGGTTAAGAATACTATCTGCCTGCACCTGCGGATTGGACACATCTTCCTCTCTGATTTCTCTCTCTCCCTCCCTTCCCCCAGCTCAGCTCACAGCTTATCACAGAGAACAGCAGCCTGATAGGAGCATGTTCTTCATCTTCCTCATCCCTTCGTTCTGACCTTCATCTCCTTCACAAGAACAGTGGCTACCAGCCAAACGCCGGGCACCTGCTTCTGAGTCAGGGAAACGAGACGACGCCTCGGGAGTGGGGAACATCTAAAATTTTACAAATTATTCTAGAATCCACAGCTGCTTCAAAAGAACAGCTGCTTCCCGCAATGCTCAAAAGGTCTTTTTCTTTTATTAATTTCAGTACATTTATGTTCGTTTCTTTTTTTTTTTTAAAGTGAAGTTTCAGTTTTAAAATACTTTCTTCTAAACCAGCTTCATAACTGACAAATAGCTGATATTACAATTTGATATTATTTTGTCAAAAAACTTAATCCACTAACAACTAAAATCAATTGTTTAAATGTTACAAGTGAATTTTCAAGATTACATTAAAAAATATAATAGTGATTTTCTTTTTTTTTTCTTTTTTTAACATGCCAGGATGAGAACATGAAAACACAGATGAAATCTTTTTTTAAGATGAACTTTAAGTAAGTACAAAATGGTTTAACTTTTTTTTTTAAAGGAGAACTCCGGTCAATTTTACCATTGAGCTAATTTTTTGTACATTTGGAGTGCTATCGGTACAGACAAAAAACTAAAAAAAATCAGTGTTGCCTACACCGTGTTATCGTCTTTTTAAAAATCGCACCCTGTTGACTTCAATGGGGCATGTTCTAAACCTGCTTTTAGCCTCTTAACATCCTTGATTTGTCATTACGAGTGCACAGCCATGTGAGTGGTGTCATTAAGAGTGACCACGGTCAGTCTAACTGCAGTAGAAGTGAAAGATATTAACATCTACAATCGACAATTGACTACTGTGCTGAGCTGGCTCACATTTTTAATTTTTATTCATATCTTTCACATCTACTGCAGTCAGACTGACCATGGTCACTCTTAATAACACCACTCACATGGCTGTACACTCGTAATGACAAATCAAGGATGAAAGCAGGTTTAGAACATGCCCCATTGAAGTCAACAGGGTGCGATTTTTAAAAAGACGATAACATGGTGTAGGCAACATCAATTTTTGTCGTTTTTGTCTGTACTGTAACAATAGCACTCCAAATGTTAAAATTGAGCGGAGTTCTCCTTTAATGGCATTAATAGTAAAATATTCAAAGTAAGCCCTACAGAAATATTACTGTATTGATTTGGCTTATGAGAAGTAGCACATTTCTAAAATGAGAATAAATCACACAGGTTGTTACCCTGCTTAGACTGTTAACTTTCATTTGCCATGACCCGACAGAATATTTAAAACAGCGTGTGATTTATGCATATCTCACCTCGTGAAAAAAAGCAGAGGCAAAAAATACAGCTGATTGGCTCAGTAACTTGCCAGCACCTCTTCGCATCAACGGCTTGTAAAAGTGTCTTTGAAAACAGGAGAGAGAAGCACATAAACTCACAGCCAGTGTGAACTGTAAATAACCATATATTTCTTGTGGACAGATCACATTATAGTCTCTCTTCATTATAGTCTCTGTGAGTTTTACTGTGTCGTATTTCATCTCGCCTCCCAACAGCTGTCTGCGGTCTCTTTCAAAACCCTCGTTCACTCACCGGAGACACCACTTGTGCACAGGAATATTCCAGTTTTGCCAGAAGTATGTTATCGTCTCGGAGTTCCTAAAAGAAACACAGTGTCACAATCCATCTGAAAGTAAAACTCTATGTACAGTATGAAATGGAGGTGGAAGAGGGAGAGATGGCGCATATAAAACAGATTGACTGCATTCAAAGCCCGTCAAACGCAGTGCGGTGTGGAAGTGGCACCCCCCCCAGCCGCTCAAATAAAGCTTTTACTAAGAGAAATAACTGTAAAGACATCCAAAGAAGATCACATCACTCACCACCAGTCACGGTAGAATTCCCGATCCCCAAACCTCAACAGCTCAGCCACAAAGTTCATTGAGGAATGGAAAAACGAGTAGAAGAAAATCAACCAGAGGAGATGGTTGGGCACCTAGTATAAAAATAGATAACAGTATTTACTCCATAATTTGGTTCATGCTTCATTTCTTTCATCAAAACAACGCAAGCAAAAATCTGAACCACTGAGGATTGTGTTTCTATTCTGAGAGGGAAACATTGACTTACTGCCAGTCTAAGCAGACGCTCTGTCATTCTAGAGTAGTCCATTTCCTGACAAAAATGAAAGAATTAAAGCGTGCTTGTTCTTAAAGCACTGAAAACAGAAGATAAAGCACATGAACACACCTGCAATGGCTTCATTGAACTTCGAATGATTGGCACCATCCACTGAAAGACCATTAAAAAGAACATTAGATATGAAATGTCTCAAAGACATGAAAATTGAGGCTTGGTGTGATTTCCAAATGCACTATGATGCTTACCTGCTGCGTTAAACCAACCAATAGCTGAGTGAGGAGAAGCTGTAACAGACGAGACAAACTGATTTTAATTTCTCACTATATATACAACTAAAATGCTAACAATAGAAGCGTGTGTGTGTGTGTGTGAGAGAGAATGTGTGCGTATTTGTGTGTGAATTAAATTTCTAATTTGCAACAGCTATAGCTGAAAGTAATGCTCTAACAAGAAGCACTTTCATAAATAAAAATTACCCTCATATATTCTTGCCACGACTCCCGGCAATTGTGTGCAAACAATAAGCTAATTCCAATGATTTATTGCCATTTGCAGATTTAGGCAAGAATGCAATATTCACTAAATAAACAAGTTATAATATACTATGATCAAATCTGGTAGCACAACTTATCAATATAAAGAACTGTCAATTATGTCAGGAATATGTCCAAGCAAATCGCTTACCATTTCAAAGAGCCTCCTGAACAGAAATCCCATTCGGATGGATTCAGAGCGGGGAAAATTAAGCTCATAGCACAGGGTTGGAGCAAAAACAAAATAATACATATCTGAAAAAAGAAAACAAAAAGAAGTCAAAATACTACCTACATGTTCTCAGGTCATAGTATTTGACACTGACAAAATTATAGTTAGATATCATGAAAATAAAGGAAAATCTTTAATTATGATTGGAAATAACAATGACTGTGAAAGCATCTGTGTCTAACACCATTCTGTATTTCATCAAAGCAGAACTATGAAATTTGATTGCTTAAATAACTTACCCCTGAGAGAGAGATTTCCTGGATAAGACACTTGCAAATGCATTCCACTGGATGCAGCCGATGGACCTAAAAACACAGGAATTTTTAAAGAAATAAACAAATATGTTTCTAATGTCAATTAAACCTGACATTCAGCTAAAGAATTAGAACATTTATTGCAAAACATATTAAACTCTTGACCAAAACCCAAGGACATATTGTATCACTATTAAAGGAGTAGTTCACTTTTAAAAAAAACGTTTGCTGATAATTTACTCACCCCCATGTCATCCAAGATGTCCATGTCATTCTTTCTTCAGTCGAAAAGAAATTAAGGTTTTTGATGAAAACATTCCAGGATTTTTCTCCATATAATGGACTTCAAGGTCCAAAAGACAGTTTCAGTGCAATCTGCAAACTGTTCAAAGAGCTTTTACATGATTCCAGACGAGGAATAAGGCACTTATCAAGTGAAACGATCGCATATTTAAAAAAAAAAAAAGACAAAGTTTTATAAGCTCAAATGGTCACCTTGCTCTGTTCTGACTCTCCTGTTCGAACTTGTTAATCAAAATGAACAAATCTTTTTTTCCGTGTCATTTGGTTCATTCAACAAACGAAATGAACGAGTTGACTCTGGAAAAGATTTGTTCATTTTGATGAAAGAGTTTGAATAGGAGAGTCACGAACGTGCATCACAGAACAGAACAAGGCGACCATTTGAGCTTATAAAACTTAAACTTTGTTATTTTTTTTAAATGAGAGATCGTTTCACTTGATAAGACCCTTATTCATCGTCTGGAATCGTTTAAAGCCCTTTGAACAGCTTGCAGTTTGCACTGAAACTGTCTTTTGGACATTGAAGCGTTTGGTTCCCATTGAAGTCCATTATATGGAGAAAAATCCTGGAATGTTTTCATCAAAAACCTTAACTTCTTTTCGACTGAAGAAAGAATGACATGGATATCTTGGATGACATGGGAGTGACTAAATTATCAGTAAAAGTTTTTTTTTTTTTTTTAAAGGGAACTTCTCCTTTAATCCTATAACCTGTCCCTCCAGGATTTTGCCATCTTGCAACTTCAAAAAATAAAGGGATAGTGAAAATTTAGAAAATGTAGTAAAAAATAAATAAATTTAGTCATCATTTACTCTCCCTACAGTTGTTCAAAACCTTTATGAGTTTCTTTCTTCTGCTGAACACAAAAGTTGATATTTTAAAGAATGTTGGTAATCAAATAGTTTACCAGTAGTTTAGACAGTAGCCATTGACTTCAATAGAAGGAAAAAAAAATAAAACTACGGAAGTCAATGACTACAGTCAACTGTCTGGTTACCAACATTCCTGAAACTATCTTCTATTGTGTTCAACAGAATTAAGAACCACATATAGTAGGTATTGAACAACTTGAGGAAGAGTAAATTTTCCTTCAGCCTTTTTTTTTATAGCACAAACAGCACATTGTTCAATGTAGAACGATCTCCAAAATTCACAAAGACCAGGAACAATTTTTATGGATTAACCATGGCTATTATTAATTGTGTAACATAGTGTTTTTTATAGCTAATAGGGGGCGACAAAAATGTCATCACAGTTTTGGCCATATAGTGCACTAAATATATATATATATATATATATATGCCCTTCATACTGCAGAAGAGACCACACCACACCTAATGTTTGATGACGAGTGGATGTGTTTACTCACATGAAAGAGATCTGGAGAGGCTGCGGGCCTTCGCTTGCGTTCTTTCTCTGCACCACCTGTTAACATCTTTATACGAGTACAATTTCAAAAACAGGATGGTGTAGATTCCTAAGGAAAACGCCCCTCCAACTGCATAAAGAGGACACAATGACAGAAACACGCTATTAGAAAGAACTATTCTGCAAAAACAGAACCTACTTCTTCCTTTTAATACCTGGAAATAGGAACACAAGAGGTTTATAACACAAATACACTTCCATCACAACACCGCAGCATGCCCCTTTCAATAGCTCATAACTTATAGTCACATGACCCAGCACGTCCAGACTCATAGCCCATCACCACTCTAGCGTGCACAGAGCTGGCTTACATTCAAATGCTCCCTCCACCACTGCTTTATCAATAGCAGCCATATGTTGGGTGGAAATGGTCTATGCAGGGGCTCTGGAGTGTGTCTATGCCCTAGAGATATGGACTCAAGGGCTGTAGGACCAGCAGAGGCCCCGACGGCCCCTAATATGACCTGGCTGTCTGGTACAGGAGCAGTGTGTGCAGTACTAGGCTGACAGATGGAGGCACATTTTCACCTCCTGTAGTGCAAACAGATGAGAGCGGACTGAAGAGCCAGTAAAAGTTGTGGTATGGAGAGGAGGAAGTGAGGGATTATATTTCCTACAAAAATGCATCATTATATTGCCCTTGAATTTAGATTTGAAATTTTAATTGGCTAAATATATCAGTCTATCACTCACTAAGCAGGACACAATGAGGGTCAGACTCAAACCTGCATGTATTGCATGAGCACCACAGATAATCATTAGGCTGTGGCGGATCCAACAATACTGCAAAATACTGCTCTATGTAGTATTGTGAATAAAAATACAATTCACATCCTAGCTGAACACATGAGATCTGAATGCTGGTATAAAGGTGGATTAGTTCAGTCTGTAATTTATCATTTGGTTGTGTCAAATCCTATAGTCTGGAACCATCCAGACTATAATCGCATATTATAGTCAAAATGAATTAATAAAATTAATTAAGATCATTAAAATGATCTTCTAAAGTGAATAAATACATTATAGAGATGCATTTCTTTATGTATACTAGGGATGTCCCGATACCACTTTTTCACTTCCGATACCGATACCGATGCCGCACCTTTGGCTTTTGCCGATACCGATATTAGTCCGATATTTTTTTTTCGTGGTCCGACGTGCTGTATACGGCCCACATGGTGGTTTATAGGTTTAACTTTGTGAAAGACAAAACAAAACAAACACAAAAGTAAACATAATACATATCTTTGGAAAGCTGAGAAACTCGTGATTCGAACGACGTAAACCATTTTAAGATACAATCAACACAGCGGGCACAATCTGTCTCTTTGTCAGACCACCAACAGCCAAAACAAACCAACACAAACTGGAAGAAACTCACCAATTAGCCATCTGTTAGTCCACATTCCAACAAAAATGGTTTGGTTTCACTGTAAAGCGTCCATACAATCCAATTTGAAGAAGTTTTTAGTCCAAAACAATTGTATATATGAATAAACATCCATGGAATGTAAATAGTAGCATTTCGCGTTAGCCGACAGCGCTATCATAACTTCAACGCACTAATGCTACGTTCACACCGGACGCGAATAGGGCGTCAGGCGCGAATGATTTCAATGTTAAGTCAATGCAAGAAAAATTCCTGCGGCGCGAATGAGGCGTGGAGCGCGGCGCGGAAGACGCGAATACGCCTCATTCGCGCGTCAAGTTGGCGCGAATGGCGCGAATTGAGCGTTGTGCATTCACGCGTTTGACGCGAATTCGCGTCTGCCGCCCGAGTTGAAAAATCTGAACTTTGGCGTGAATTCGCGCCGCGTTAACCAATCAGGAGCCTAGCTGCTTGCTCACGTGGTGAAGTTTCTGGATGCTTCAATAAATTATTTTGTTAATATGACTAAATGCATGGTGGGATTATGCACAACAAAGCAAATGTTTCATCACTTAAAACATTATTTCTATATGGAGACATGTTCATTTTGTATTGAATGTTATTCATTCCATATCTAGAAATAGTGTTATGTTGTAAAGACAGACATCCCAAGTCTCCCGGAAGTTCCGGGAGTCTCCCGCATATTGATAGCGTCTCCCTGATGCCCGCAAATTAGTTCAAATCTCCCGGAATCTAGAGCGAGACATACTGCGCGCATAACATACATAGCGCGCTATATATATCAACATATGTGCATAAATTCGTGTCTGGACGTGAGAGAGAGAAAAAAATCACAGGACAGGTTAATAACTTTTGAAGGCTGGCTCTATTTATTATCAAAACAAAAATAAATGACAGCTAGATTAGATGGATGAGGGGCCGGGCGAGGGTGATCCTCGCTCAGATGCGGGACAACAGGTCATCAAACTGGGCGCGTGACAGGCGGAAGTACCGCTGACAGCGGCCGTCATCCAGCGCAGCTCCTGGAGCGAGCAAATGGTGAAACTCGCCAAACGGTTCGGCTCCGAAGGGTCCGGTGGACACAAATATACGGCGACGATGATCCCCACGCCGCTGTTCTGCTATCCAGAGTAAATACAGAGCGGTAACTCTCTTGATGAATGCTCGGTCGACATAAAAACAATGACCGCCAACGGATTTTGATTCTGACGCGCGTCACGCGCGTAAATTTCGCTTCAAACTTTACGAGCGCCAGTTTCGCTCTCTCTTTGAGTGACAGTTTATCTATCCAGTTGCAATAGAGAATGAAATGACGCTATTTTCTGATAGCCAATGAATTTCTGAAAAGACTGAAATGCAGCTTTTGTGGAATCATCCGATTACATTAGAATCCGTCCGCAAAAGCGAGAGTGATTCTCTGCGCGCGTGTGCTTAAACACAACAATCATCACGTGACAGGCTGCGCCGCTAAACTGGATATCGCTCCTATTTTTTTCTCCCCTCCGATCTCCGATCTAGCGTTCTGGGCCGGTATCGGCGCGATACCGATGCCGTGGATCGGATCGGGACATCCCTAATGTATACAGTATATGTCCAATGAATGGCTGATTTTCGAATTCTACACTATTTTGAATAAGTTAATAAAACATTAAAAACTAAAATCAATCATTTTAAATGATACAACTGAAGTTGTAGTATTCATTTAAATATATTTAAAATAATAATATTAAAATGTACAGTATACTACAGTATATCAGTATACAATATATTACAGTATTTCATTTTGATATCTGCTAAAGATCTCAATTATGATTTTAACTCTTTCCATGTTTTTTGTTGCCAGCCACCACTGGTCCAGCCAAACTTCATGTCCCCCAGAATATACGGTTGTATGAATATCTGAACATGCAATTTATCAAAAAAGAAAGAACAGACCCTCTGCTTTATAAAAATAAATAAGCCATGCTTTATTCTAGATTTATGCATTCTTTTATTATCAACACTTGAATGTGGGTAAGTTTCGTAAAGAAAGCAATATTTTGAACAAATAAGAATGATATTTTTGTCAAAAACTACATCCAGATTGAATTTAGAATGATGATCAAAATATTGAGTCCATCAACACCCCTAATGCTTTCACCGTACTACCAAGTCCTGGGTAGACATTTCATTAGGTAGTTTTGATACAGTATATATGCTTTTTAATGTTGGTGATTGCGTTATTTTATAATATGGCTGGTTTGTGTGTCTTCTTCGCATGTGTTTAGATCAGAGATTCAGTGCTCATTCAGAAGAGTTTATACATCCCCTACCGCATAAAAGTGAAAACACGGAAAGCCGGAAAATTCCATCAATGGCAGGCAAGCGTTTTCTCGCAAATTATGAAAATTGTCATCAATGGCGGGGAAATGGTGTATGTGTAAGTGTTGTATTATGTACACAATGCACCATTAAAGTATGAGTATAATGTACAGACTCACCTGGTGTAATAGATGGCAGCTTCAACACAACAACCATCGGAAAATATAAGACGACTGTTAAATTAAAGATGTAGATCAGCAGCCCGGCCTTCTCACTAATCAACCCCTGTAAAACACACCAAAGAGTCAATCATAACATATCTAATGACAACACAATTAAACCAAACAACAAAATCACACACAGCCAAGCACTACAATCACGAAAACACAAATCGCCTAGATAATAACATAATCTGACAAATTAACAAATTAAGAAATGACATAAAACAATCAAAACCCCAGGAACATAAAACACACATAAAAATAAAAATTCGCTAAATAAGCAAAATTCCCTACACTTAACTTTTTTATGCAAGTCTTACACAACATCAGCAAAATCTCTGTACAGTTTATAAATTTCACTTCAGCCAGTTGAGTAAATGTGCTTATACTCGGTTCACATTTGCAAGCTCTCTCAAATATGTCAGGCTTTTTAAAACGCAATGAATCAAATTCGCCCTCTAAATTGAACTCTTCACAACCCCTCAATGTAATTTCAAACGACAAATTATACTGTGTGTGAAGTGACTGAACTCTTGCATTTTTATGACAATGGCTTTATTCACGATAAACAGATTAACGTAGAAATGTGAATGGCTTTTGAACTCACCATGGCTAGTCTCCTCTCTGTGTATAAAGCCACGAGTATAAAAACATTAGAAACTGCAAGAAACAAAATGTTATAATGTAAAATTTGATTATATATAAAATAAACAATTGCAGTTTTAGTAATAAAAGTATTTTTACAGCCTGTAATGAAACAGACGAGGGTCAAAATTATACCCTCGGGATGAACCTTACATCAGGGCAGACGGCCAGCCACGCTACAAACAAGATATACACTCACCGGCCACTTTATTAGGTACACCTGTCCAACTGCTCGTTAACACTTAATTTCTAAGCAGCCAATCACATGGCGGCAACTCAGTGCATTTAGGCATGTAGACATGGTCAAGACAATCTCCTGCAGTTCAAACCGAGCATCAGTATGGGGAAGAAAGGTGATTTGAGTGACTTTGAACGTGGCATGATTGTTGGTGCCAGAAGGGCTGGTCTGAGTATTTCAGAAACTGCTAATCTACTGGGATTTTCACACACAACCATCTCTAGGGTTTACAGAGAATGGTCCGAAAAAGAAAAAACATCCAGTGAGCGGCAGTTCTGTGGGCGGAAATGCCTTGTTGATGCCAGAGGTCAGAGGAGAATGGCCAGACTGGTTCGAGCTGATAGAAGGGCAACAGAGACTCAAATAACCACCCGTTACAACCAAGGTGGGCAGAAGAGCATCTCTGAACGCACAGTACGTCGAACTTTGAGGCAGATGGGCTACAGCAGCAGAAGACCACACCGGGTGCCACTCCTTTCAGCTAAGAACAGGAAACTGAGGCTACAATTTGCACAAGCTCATCGAAATTGGACAATAGAAGATTGGAAAAACGTTGCCTGGTCTGATGAGTCTCGATTTCTGCCGCGACATTCGGATGGTAGGGTCAGAATTTGGCGTCTACAACATGAAAGCATGGATCCATCCTGCCTTGTATCAACGGTTCAGGCTGGTGGTGGTGGTGTCATGGTGTGGGGAATATTTTCTTGGCACTCTTTGGGCCCCTTGGTACCAATTGAGCATCGTTGCAACGCCACAGCCTATTGTTGCTGACCATGTCCATCCCTTTATGACCACAATGTACCCAACTTCTGATGGCTACTTTCAGCAGGATAATGCGCCATGTCATAAAGCTGGAATCATCTCAGACTGGTTTCTTGAACATGACAATGAGTTCACTGTACTCAAATGGCCTCCACAGTCACCAGATCTCAATCCAATAGAGCATCTTTGGGATGTGGTGGAACGGGAGATTCGCATCATGGATGTGCAGCCGACAAATCTGCGGCAACTGTGTGATGCCATCATGTCAATATGGACCAAACTCCCTGAGGAATGCTTCCAGCACCTTGTTGAATCTATGCCACGAAGAATTGAGGCAGTTCTGAAGGCAAAAGGGGGTCCAACCCGTTACTAGCATGGGGTACCTAATAAAGTGGCCGGTGAGTGTATATTCGCTCCATAAAGACTAAGGGTTAAAAACAATTATACTTCCCTGTCTTTGATAACATGCAAAATGATGCACAAAATCAACCTTTCAAAATCAAAATCAACACAGTATTTTGACAATCTTCAAATTGTCTTCAAACAGGCATTGTCTGTATATGTTGGAGTGTTCTCTGTCAGCCTGATTTTAATAATGCCCCTGTCTGGAAAACACAAGAATAGAAGTAAGCTCCATCTTAAAATACATACCAATGAGCAGGCATGCAGCAGGCCAGCTATAAGGGTCCTTGAGGAACAATGACACTACTTGAATGGGGTCCACTAAAATGCCATACCTATGACACACACACACAAAAAAAATGAATGAATTACAACACAGACATGGTCCCCAAACCTTTACACATCTGACGCAACATATTATTATTCCTGCATTCGCCCATTGTTCTGAACTTCGCGGGCAGCTGTAAACATACTGTATGCAAGCAGCAGTGTGCAACATGATGACAGCATATGGTTCCCTCAGCATGGGGTTTAGTCGTGTTTCAATCAACTTATGGAGAGGAAGGCCTGAACACTTTTCAAACAAACCCTATAGACTCATCTTCATCTGCATGACAATCAAAACAAAGAAAGCAGAACTGCAGAGAAAGCGTTTTAACACTTGTGTGTTCATTCAACACCTACTCAATGGAGAAGTTGGAGATATAGGTCAGTTGTAAACATTTAAGGGCCACATGTATGTGATGTATGTGCCCTTTTGTGCAAGATAAATGATTGATATTAAAATCAGCTATGTACTGAATATTTATATTGTCATTTTAAGATCAAATAATTGGACCAAAAGCCACAAATCTCCCATTTTTAATGAATTAAAGTCGCAATTAATTGAAAGTTGCGATGCCGGCTTCCGTGTCGTACATCCGAGTAAAACAGATCAACAGATTTGAGTTAAGAGTTATGACATTTCAGTGTTATGTCAGTTCAATAGAACAGTTATGTCATTCAATAGAAAGGGTGAATTTTCAATTCATGAAGACTTTAAGCATTCAAACTGTATGTTATGGCTGTTTCAGAAAAAAATAAATAAAGCATACTGTTCATACCTTAGAAGGTTTTCCAAGAACAGGCGTGCATTGCTCAAAACCTGCAAAAAAGGCAGAGACATACATTCATGAAGAAAACAATTTAAAACCAACACAAGAATACATCACTAATGCTAGGTAAGCATGTCAGAACAACCAGAATAAAATCTTCCAAAGATCCTTATTCACTGTCACAGTTTGCAGAGATGTATTGAAATCCATGTCCATAAATCCATACAGAAGACAGACACACTTTTTCATACGTACAGAATGAGAAAGAAGAATGGATGAAAGGAAAAAAAGTCTGGCTGAAAAAATTTGCAGAGGACAAAATTGAGTCGTCTCAAAGCTCACATTAACAGTAAGTTGAAAAGCGTGAATGCATTCTTCACAGTTTTGAAGAAAAGGACTTGGCTGGCTGTCCTCTGTGTTCAGCTAGTGTTTAGAGAGACAGGCTGTTTTGAGCTGTTTATTTTTGGGTCTCACTTGGCATTAAGTCTGTCTCCAAACTAATCAAAGCTTCTTCACATGCCACATGACTGCCACACACACCATACGATGTTACTTAAAATGTGTCATTGCAATACAATTCTGTCATTAGTCTTGGTTTTCCTGTGTTAAAATTAGGTCCAAAAAGAGATATTTAGCTTCGTATGCTTGTGCTTATCCATTTCAGACAGAAAGACAAAAGTGGCTCATTCATTAAATGAACATGTACTCTCAGAAACAACACATAATCAAATAATCCAATGATCTGCAAGTGGACATTTGACTTTTTACTTGCATAAGAGGCAGTAAAAATGAGTACTATTCTTTGGCAGCAAGAGGAAATGTTTACAACCCACACTGATATAATCGGTGACACAGTTTAACTAGAGGAATGAGTAGGCAAGTCAAAGCATGTACATGTAGCGCAACAGGGATCAGCTTTTGTGACTGTTTCAGAATTCAGACTCACCAGCATTACAACACACCAGTTCAGGATGCCTCTGTAATTTTTGAAGCTGCTTGCAGAACTCAGCATTGACTCCTGCAACTTGTGGCAACTATAGAGGAAATAAAGAAGACATGAAACAAATGAAACATGAAACAAAAACAGTATTTGATATGATTAAATAATTTAGATTGTAATGTTATTGTTCTTTTTTTAGATATCGGTATTGAAAGATTTTGGGTGCAACATACAATCATCTCTATCGGTGTCTGTAAACCAAATAGTACTATTAGAATAATAAAGGAACAGCATTTCTCAGGGTAGGTTGCAGGATCTTGAGTGGAATGTCCTCACAGAATTGTTAGTAGCCCCTTTGTCTTCATGTGTACAGTTCTCTCCCTCAGACTTTGGGATAAGATTCTTTTAAGGCAGACATGCTAACATCTCTGCTGAAGAACTTTGCTACACTACTTCTTCTCCCACACAAGAATTCTGGTCAAGCTTAATTATTTTATGTGTTAGAGATATCTACTGTATTACATTGGTGATGAGCCATTCAAATGACTGCTCAGCCAATTACAGGAAAATCTAAGTATCTAACTGAAATCCATAAAGTATAATAAGGTTAAAAGGGCCTTTTTGATTTTTCCCCTGAAACACAAATTAGCATCTAACACCACCAGAGTAATTTCCTAAACATATATTCATTGCTATGCAATGTGAAATCAAGCAGTTGAACGTTTGCAGGTCATATTGTACTACCTCCATTTAGAAAAGTAGATAGCACAATACGATTAGCAAAAAATGCTACATTTCAGATTGTGCTACCAGCATCATATTCATGTGGTTTTTGAGGTTTTATTAACGTCCAAATCCACCATTAAAACAATGTATATAATGTTGGTAGCACAATCTGATAGGTAGCATTATTCTTCAGAACACAAGACGCCATTTTGGAATGAAAATAAGGCTGAGATGAGAGAACTAAGATCGGTAATGGTAAGCACACAATTCACGTACACTTAAGTTGTTTTTAAAAGGGTGTGAACATGGGTGTGAACAAGTAGGTAGTATTATAACTGTAAACACAAGATCTTGGAGTGTGGCTCTAAATGGCAGCAAATCTATTTTAAAGCTTTAAAGTTTGGAAGACAAAATATGTTCCCATATGTTTCAAGAATTTAGCAGAAAAAGTCCTACTTGCTCTGCAGCAGGAGCATAGCAGATCTAGTACGCCATGACCATGCACATTCTATTTACATTAATACAATGTTTTACAAACTATCACAAGAGGTGTCATAACTCAAATATATCAATTACAAAATTTAATTCAAAGCAGATAAATATAAAACTAAACATTACTTAAAAAAATAGTTTACCCAAAATTAAAATTCTGTCATAATTTACTCACCGCCAAGTTATCTTCTACTGAACACAAAAGAAGACATTTTGAAACATTTGATGGGCCCTTCCACTGTTTGGTTACCCATATTCTTCAAAATATCTTCTTGGGACGTTTTACTTGTTTCTATTCTCTGATTGGTAGATTTATTTGCGGAATCATGGGAAATGTAGTTTTTCACTGGGAGTTATACTGATAACTTTGGTTATTTTTAAAAATGACGTATTGGGGGCAGATTGCTTTCACTTAAAACATATTCCCCTGATAAACTCATAGCTTGCAGTCTGCCTTTGAACATTTTCGTAAAGTTCAAAGTTATTGTTCAAAATCAATTCTCCTATGGAGAAAATAAATTGATTTTTTACTTATAAACTGACTTTTGCACTCTAAAAACATAAAAAGGGGGGCATGCTCCTCCCAAGATTGGTCTATTCTCTTTTTTCTACAGTAGGCCTATGTTTAAATATTTCATTTATTACATTTTATCCCCCCATAATCCAGAATATGTGCTTATATATCCTAAATAATTTAGCAAAATGATCGAGAATCCTGGAATCATCACATATTTGCAGTTTATTATTTTAGTTTTGCTCAATGTTATAAGTTTTCTGTAACGTTCGAATAAGTGAAATAATGGTATTTTGGGGGGGAAAGGGGTTAAATGTGTCCTGTACAGAGCCACATGCACATTGGCGAATCCTGTCCTCCCCTCTCTCCCTCTCTCTCTGTGCAGCGCAACATTTTTATCTCTGTGTTGTCACATATTAATGCCCACAAAACGACAACAATCTACGTTTGTTGCATGCCGTTTTGGCGTAAACTACATCTTACCTCATTTTGTCGTAGAGACCGCATTTTCTTTTGTCTTCGTTAGGCGGTGACTGTAAGTTTTTGGTGAGAGACTCACGTGCCTTGGGATCACTTGCTGTTGCGGTCGCGCCGTTTCTGAGTTTCACTGTCTCGCTCTTTACGTTCGTGATGGTCGCGCGCCTACGACTCCGTGTGATGGGCCGAAAATCCTCCTTGTCAGTCATGATTAGCTAATTTACAGCAAGCCTTCAACAAATAAATTTAATAAGCCAAGTCCACGCAGGAGTTGCATCTGGCTCTGAGACCGGAAAAACAAGCTTAAAGCTCCAGTTTTGCAAGCTAATTAGGCTGACGCAAGATTTGTAATGCTGTCTGACTCAAACAATTGCGTGGACTTTAGCACGTTTGTTAATAAAATGAGTTTCAGGCAGGTTTAAGACTTTTCCCCCGGATCTAGTTCCGCGTTCATTCTGTAAAACAACTCATCTAAGTTAAGCCAATAGGAGTCAGTAGGCTAGTGTAATACTGTAACTCGAAGCTGCCATAAGGTGATTGGCTATTTCACACACAAACACACACACACACAAAACAAAAAACATGACCTTCTTTATAAATAATATAAAGATTGAATTGAACAAAAAAGAGAACAAATTTAGCCTACTGTTGAAAGAGAACAGATTTACTGTTGAAACTCGAATTACTTTCTTTTCTTAAAAGAAAACAAAAATAAGTTATGAACTGTTAGTCAGCATTCACTTAACAACATGCTAATGAAAAGACAACTGTTTTGTCCTTTAATATAACCAGTTTCACCATATTATTGCCCTCTTGCACTACTATAATCTACTGCATGTTAAAATATTAAATGGGATCTGTTTTCCATCTTCCTGTTAATAGGGATAGCTTTTAACAAATACCACAATGTTATAATAGAGCCTATTGAACCTTGGTAAATTTTGTATTTTGGAAGTAATGGTTGTGATCAGGATTTTGCATGAATCCAAAATATTTGATTCCCAGTTTATAGGAGTTAAAAAAAAAAAAACGGTGGAAATAAGCTCGAAAATGTGCAGTGTGTAGACAACCTAAGACGCTCAGTGTTCATCGAGGCAGAACATTTCACCTTCCCTCTTATCAAAGTTGCAAAGTAAACTACGAGAAAACATTCTGCAGTAAATCAAAGTGAGAAAGACATTTCAGAAGCAACTTTTTGGATGCTGTATCCGAGCAGTGCAGCAAATACGACTGCGTTGCGTGCAGCCATCCAGTTTTTGGTGTATGGTAGGTTTTTTTTTATTCCGGCACATCTAAAATTTAAAGAAAGAGGTGTTTATCTAATATTTAATCATTTTATGTCAGCAGCAATGATGTAAGTTCAAACACTCAAAGTCTGGCCAGGGCAGTAGCAGCAAAAATGTGACTTTAGAGTTTGAATGGCTGCATTCGTTCTCGGCTCCCTCAGTAAAGATACTGCCGCCTGTTTCACTTGGCTGATAGCCCCTGTATGAAATAGGGGCCTGAGAAAGATTAATTCTATACATTTCAGTGGCAGGTTGATTGTATTTTATGCCTGGCCACATGACTTGTGACCCTCTCTTCCGTCAGGGATGTCAGAGCAAGCTGGCAGGGGCGTTTGGTAGTGTAGGCCTGAGGTGAGGAGGAATGTGCCCGGCTACGATCGTGTCCTTGGATTTGTAATGAAGTTGTGAGGCTGAAATCACTCACTTCTGCGTGGCGTAGTGGCACGTCATGTTTTATCACAGGGATGCCACATTTACTCAGTCATTAGGGACCGAAAGCTAGTTTATCTCTGTTGCGATCCAGGCAGACTGATAGACACTTCAGGGGTGGCACGTGTGTCAGCACTTTTGCGGTTCAGTCAAGGACTTGACTCCAGATAACGCTGTCATTCTCTATACGTCTCTGTCTTTCGCAAGCTTTGCTCACTCCCACGGATCATCTGACAGGTTGGTTCTTTAATGTCTGCTATAGTGACATCACTATGACAAATGACAAATGATTAGATTTACGTACAAAACCAATGCCACCCACAAAACCAAAGAAAAGGTTTTTTTTTTTTTGCTCAGATTAGATATATTTCTTTGAATATCATTTGTTTTAAGATGTTTCTGACAAAATTCGTAGACATAACAATAGCCCTAGTAATAGTTGCAGTAGTTGTATAATTCAAATCAAATAAATGTTAAGTGAATTAAAATAAAATGATTAAAAACTTATCAAGATTAAAAAACATGGAAACATTTATCATTTTTATTTAGTTTAAGTTGATGTATTAAAATAAATAAAACTAAAACATGAGAAGAAAAAAATACTAAAAACTGTAGAAGTTACCCAAAGACGAAGTACCCCAAATCTAACAATAAAAATAATAAAACTTTACCTAAAATTTAACTGAAAATGGAAAATATAAAAAAACATAAACTAATTTATCTCTGATCTGAGCAGTTTGACATTGTTGGGATTGTTCTTTTTTCCAGAGAAGAATCTGAAAATGATGATAATTAAAGGGATACTTCACCCAAACATGGAAATTCTGTTATCATCTACTCATCCGCATGTCATTCCAAACCTGTGGAACACAAAATAACCTTTTTTTTTTTGTATAATGGAAGTCTATGGGGGCCAAAATTTCATTGACTTAAAAAAAAAAAAAAAAAAAAAAACCTTCAAAATATCTTTGTGCTCCACAATAAAAATAGGTCAGACAGATCTGTAATTACGACGTGATAGTGATTAAATGATGACAGAATTTTCATTTGTAGATGAATAATCCCTCATTTTGAATCACATTGCTGTCTAGGAGAGACAATTGAATTGAGATTTCAAAGAAACCACTTTTTTTATTTTCCTTCCTATTGGTTTATCTCACCCACAAGTATCTGGTTGCCATATGCACACACACACATTCATAAAAAAAAACTCTCTCAGGCATACTTTGTCTTTCTTCAGCGCTCGCGGTGTATGCTCTGTTGATGTTTGTTTAATTAAAAACTGATAATTGTATTATCACAGTTTGTTTTTTGTTGAGCAGAGATGAGATGGACAGGTCTCTAGGCAGAGAAATCATGCATGCCTCATGAATAGAAATACGATTTCTGTTCCAGCTACCACACCTGTGGATCGGCTTGTTCCACCTGAGGCCCTCACCGAGTCACCGCCACTTAACTTCCAGAATTTTTAACAAATGGTGACCCATCACAGCAGAATGAAATCTGAATCTATTTTCGTACTGGTAATAATTACACTATACTTGCAAATTGTAGAGCTCCAAATAAGAGGGTTTCACATTTGGTCAGTTTAGTTTAGCATAGAGTTTTACCTGGCAACATAAAATATGTGAAAATGGAGTTGCATTGTCTGCTTGTTTAATCATTAAGGTAGCACTCTAATGAATAGTTCAGCCATAAAACTTTATTTGCTATATTCTATATGTTCTGATTGGTTCGTTTTAATGTAACGTTCTCAGCCAGAGTTCATTCATTTATTAAATCATTAATTCAGTGAATCCTTTCCTTGTTTGCTTATACTGTACATGGTATCAAAGCAGTTTCACAAATTTCAAGTTAGAGATAATTAATTCAGAGCAGACATTTTAACTGCTCATTATTTCCAATAGATTTCATTCATATGTCTTTCATTCAACTTTCAGTAGCTAATGCAAATACAGGGAAAATGTGAAGTTTTATGAACTCCTAAAAAATTATTCTTTCCTAGCTCTCTTTCTGCCTGTCTATTTATGAGAAGTAATCTATAATGCATATGCCTTGGCTATATGACTGCATATTGTCTTACAAAGACAGCTCAAAGTGCTCTGTTCAGCGGAAAGGCTATAGCACATGCTGACAGATGCTGCAGAAACCTGCAAGAGCATACACCCCCACACACACACACACACACACACACACACACACACTGGAGGAGTGAGATAAAGATGAATTGCTCAATGGAGAGAAGGATTACACAGCTGAGCAAGACTGATTCAGACAGAATCATTCAAAGCCCAGAGAGGCCATACAGATCGCTCTAGTCCAGCGAGGTAGAATGGAAGAGACAGGAAGTGAAATGATAGGGGTTTGTTCATGAAAACAATGACACGAAAAAGATACAATCACCTCATTGTTAGCCCCTGCTGGTAGAAGCTGTAAATACACACACTGCAGGTTCATTATACTATCAATGTAATAAACCAAATGTTAATATTGGATAACTTCGATTTAGACTCAATAGGCTAAAGGCTACTGGCTCTACTTTTGCTCCGTCATCAAAATAGTTCTAAGCTAAATCGCACATCTGAGCAACACACAGTAATAATGATGCTTCGTTCCAGGTTGATTCAGTGTGTTTTAATAAATTTCTTGAGTGAATGATGCAGACTATTCTCGGTCCTGAATGAATCAGCTTTTGCTGATAATTTACTCACCCCCATGTCATTCAAGATGTCCATGTCATTCTTTCTTCAGTCAAAAAGAAATTAAAGTTTTTGATGAAAACATTCCAGGATTTTCTCCATATAATGGACTTCATTGGGAACCGAACGGTTCAAGGTCCGAATGAAAGTTTTATTGCAGCTTCAAAGGGCTTTAAAAGACACCAGATCGACCCAATAAGGGTCTTATCAAGCGAAACGATCGGTCACTTCAAAAATGACTCGAAAAAAGATTCATTCATTTTGATCAACAAGTTCAAACAGGAGAGTCACGAATGCGCATCACAGAACAGAGCAAGGCGAGCAATTGTGCTTATAAAACTTCAACTTTTTTGTTTGTTTTTGAAATGACCGATCGTTTCACTTGATAAGATCCTTATTCATCGTCTGGTGTCGTTTAAAGCCCTTTGAAGGTGGAATAAAACTGTCATCTTGACCTTGAACTGTTTGGTTCCCAATGAAGTCCATTATATGGAGAAAATCCTGGAATGTTTTCATCAAAAACTTTAATTTATTTTTGACTGAAGAAAGAATGACATGGATATCTTGGATGACATGGGGGTGAGTAAATTTTAACCAATTTTTATTTTAAAGTGAACTACTCCTCTAATGCAACACATTTTTTGGTCCATTTAGGCTGCATTTATTCATTTAGCATTAGTAGCCTATAGACCTTATGCACCAGAGAAACAAGGGTGCCGCCATTTTAGAATATTGTCTTTGAACTTCGCGTTTTTGCGATCGTGGTTACAAGAGGTAAAAACTATATACTGTTCGTTTTCTCACACAAACCGCTTGTTTCGTGTCTTAGGGCATCAGTGTGTACTTACATTTACGAGTCATTAAATCATGTTTAATTTGGACTTCTCTGTGCATTCTCCCCCCATTATATGACGGATAGACAACAACGGTTTGAGGAAAAAATAACAAAAATTGAAAATACTGTGGAAACAAAGACACCTACATCTTGGATGCCCTTAAGGTAAGCTAAAACATATCAGAAATTAATTTCAAAGTGAACTATCCCTTTAAGTTGTCGCTAATGTTAAATCAACATGTTCAGTCACATTAGCAAACTTTTGGTGAGAGTTTGTGGGCAAAAAATGTCAATATAATCCATTGTCAATATGTAATATGTAGCTATATGAAGCTCACAAAGAAGTCACCTTCAAACCAAGCAGCTTTCTATTGGTAAACACTGTGAATTTACGTGACCAACTTGAACACAAGTGAAATCTGCGTACTTTTTCGCTCTCACATGAAACTATTGATCGCACGGATTCCTATTAAAATGACTGGATTTCGCAAGCTATTCTTTCAAGAGCTGCTGTAAATATCTAAACCCGGGTGTGTCCGATCCTGCTCATGGAGGGCTACTGTCCTGCAGAGTTTAGCTGAGTTCCAACCCCAGATAAACACAACGGAACCAGCCAATCAAGGTCTTAGGCAAACTAGAAACTGTCACACAGGGCCACACCTGTCTGGTAGTTTCTAGTATGCCTAAGAGAAGACCTTGATTGGCTGGTTCAGTTATGTTTAATTGGATCAGGAGTTGGAGCAGGTTTGGGCACCCTGTCTCATCCTACAGAAAGTCACCATAAAAATCCCCAAAAGTAACAAGATTGATAGAATGTCTGGAACATGAAAATACAATCGGAATGAGTAAGTGCCTCGACAAATCAAATTCAAGGACCAGAACTATAATCATTAATAAGCTATCGTATAGATATGTTACCAGCGACAGATAGTTTTCTCCAGCGCTGTAAAAAAATATTTTCAAGATTTGTTATCACAACATTTTTTCTTTTGTCAAATCAACTTAAATAATTTATTTAGTTGAGATAACTTATTATTTTGAGTTTCTGATGATTAAATCAATCTCCTTCATTGCATTAACTCACTTTTTCCAGTTCAATACACTTAAAATTTTAAGTCAACCAGGTTACTTACTTTTTTAATTTAAACCAACAATATTTTTTTTTACAGTGTACAGTATGTCTCTTTGTGAATTAACTCTGTAGGTTAATTAACCCAAAAAATATGTTGTATAATCTCGAGGAGTGTCCATGTCTTAAACTTGCCAGCATGAATCAGAAGTTGCTATTTTCTTCCCTATTGTGCTGTACATCCGATTGAAACAGCTTTTAAAACAAAAAAATATTAGGTTGGGACTTAAATTTTGTTGATTGGGAATTGATTGGATCATTATTGTTTGCTGAGTGACATGTTGTCCTGCCCTCGTCCCAGTAAAAACGATCAAGAAGAGATGTCATTGCAAGAGGCAGGGGAAGTTACTTTGATTAAAGATTAAAGAGAACATGAATAAAAAAAACATGATGGCCCATTTATTATAAATATCGCAATATTCAAAAAAACAAAACAAAAAGTATAGTCAATTTAGATTTCATGGTAGCTTTAATAATAGGAAAGTCTTAAGGATATGACTGTCATCTCCAGCAGATGGCAATGTTTAGAGTGGCATCACATCTCCCCCACAGCGCACTCAAAAGCTTGTATGCCATTGTGATGCAACAATGCCTTGGCCCGCCTGCCTCCATCCTACTCCGTTATATCCAAACACTGCCTGTCAGCACCCAGATTGAATTTGGACATCTCATTTCCAGCCTGGGGAAAAAGTGTTTTTACAAGGTCAACAATAGGCAGAGAGAAAAAGTGAGAGAGGGATGAAAGATACTAGGGAGAAAATTTCTGCAGTTCAGAGCAATCAATATCTTCTCCTCTCTCACGTGGGAGTTACTGTATACTATGAAACTATCCTGTATCTCAGGGGCTCACACACATACGCCGGTACATGAAAGGCGGGCCTATTGTTTGCTCGCTTCCGGGGGGAGTGCTTTATGGTTTTGCAGGGGATGGAGGGTTTTATTGTTTGGGATAAATACATATATCTCCTTAGTGATTACATGCTTGCCTAATTCTATAAAAAATACATACACAAGCATTCAAACTTGAAGGTATATGCTGATACAAACACCACAAACAAAGCTTTAACCTCTCTATCCACCTCTTAATGTGGGCCAAGTGAACAGATCAAAGTAGCCGTACCTCTTGAGACACACACACACACACACACACACACACATTGATATTTAACCCTCTACTGATTTCATCAACCCCTCCCTTCACTTTTCCTAATGTCAAACTCTTCTTTGTTTTAGTAGGGTTGGGTATCATTTGAATTTTATAGATTCCGATTCAGCCAAATTCCTAATTTAAATTGCAATAAGGTAAGAACAAAACAAAATGTAGCCTAGATCATTCATATTTATTCAAAGTCGTATTACAAAACATTCATTGTAGCTGAATAGGTAGTTGTTTTGTGGTGCTTAAACTATCCCTGTTTAAAATCAACATGAAATAAAAATAACTTATAATGTGTACAATGTTATATATATATATATATATATATATATATATATATATATATATATATAAGACTTGGTATTTTTTATTTCATGCTGATTTTAAACAGGGACAGTTTAAGCACCACAAAACAACTACCTTGTTAATATTGTAGGCCCTTACAATATAAGGAATTGTTTTGTGGTGCTTAAACTGTCCCTGTTACCTGTCATCAGTTACTGCTAACATGGAGACTCACACTGACACCCATCAGTCAAAATATCAAGGGCACTGAGATCTTTAGGTGTGAAAATGAATTATTACTGTGAATGACATTCAGGATGCATGACATGGAATTGCGTTTTTATTTTAAGTGAAAAATGCATTCTATCCTCAAAATGCATTATACGTGCTTGCAGTCAAGGTCAAAGAATATGCGAAGATCCTTTCCTTTTCACAACGCCCACTGCTCTCATCTCATTATCTAAATGACAGGTCTGGGAGAGGGACAGTGCTTTCACTTTTTCGCCACCGGTCTTTAGTGCTGGATTATATTCAGCGTGTGACACTTACTTTTCAAAAATCACCTCTGTAATCACATGAGTGTCTTCAGCCCATTCTCACTCCCAAGGCGTCACCTAACTGACGCCTTGGGAAGCATTTGGACATGCTTCAATATCTGACGCTTTAGGCGCCCTTTAGCGTCAGTTAGATGACGCCCTAGGATCGCGTGTACCCTACCCCCACCCCACACCTAAACCTAACCGCGTCCTCTAACTGACGCTTTCCTTTAGCGTCAGTTAGATGACGCCGTAGGATCGCGTCAAGTAAGTGACGCTAAAGGGCGCCTAAAACGTCAAATATTGAAGCATGGTCAAAGGTGACGCCTTGGGGTGAGAATGCGTTGGTGTCTTCGGATCATGATGGGATAATCAGTGCCAATGACCATCAGTTATTTGCCTTGTTAAATACTCGCTGCTACACACACAAGCTACATGCAACACTCCTGTGATGAAATAGGCCTATGTGTTTCTATGTCCTGAGAATTCTCAGGTGCCTTTTCACTCGCTGTCTCCTTGTAGTGAGCTGAAACAGACTCAGTTGGCACATTTTGTCCTTCTCGCTCATCTTTCCATGTTTTTTTTGAAAAAGAATAATTTTGCGCACCAGCCATTGTCACCATATATGTCACTCTCAACACGTGACATAATCAAATCAGCCACATTTGTTAATCTATCCTAACAAATGAACAATTTGTTCTATACCCTAACCCTTACCATTACAACTGCCTCTAACTCTTATTCCAAACTGACCCTTAGCCCAATTATAACTTTATCCCTTGAACCTCAAACAGGCTTTTATGGGTCTTAGAAAGTGTCATCCACACTTTACCTTCACAAAGGATAGTTACACACGCTCACTCAGGTCCTGCTCAGGTGCTCAGGGTGGCATTCAAGACACTGGGCAGAGAGCCAAACTGAAATACACACAGCAGAACTTGACTTGGCTCAGGCTTTTTGAACATAAAATCAAAATTACTCTTATTTACTCTCTTAATGTACATTTCTTGTGTTATTGTTAATGAGTCATGCAGTGCATGTAATTTCAAAGAAAATATTCTTTATATACATTATCTGTTTTGTTCTTTTCTTAAGGCAAACGACTAATGGAGAAAATAATAAGGAAAACCATTATCATTACAACAGAGACTATGAAGATAAACTATTTATTTTTCTTTATAATAACATGCAATGATGATTTATTAAAAACAAGTCAAGAGATATACATTAAGAGACTAAATAATGGCAATACACATATTGTCTTAAAACTTATTTAAAAGCTTAAAACTATTTACTCCTCTAATCAAATGAAACTTTAATGATTTGATATATTCCCAAAAATACATAAAACTGATCCATTATTATTTATTTATATCATTATAAAATAATCTTTACTTTTACAGTCAGTTGTGTACATACTTATCATAATTTAAAATGGTTTCCGTGCATTAATAATACTATTATAAATACGTAAACAGTTCCAAAAGTTCCGAATTGGCTTGTGACTCAAAAACAGGATATTTTAACTAATTCCAACAGTGTAGTTTTTTGTAGTTTTGTTTTCTTTTCTGAATATCAAAAATTGAAGAAAAATAGGCAATAGTTGCAATAGCCAACACAAACAACTTTTCTTTTCACATGGGTACTGTTAACCAATAGCCAAATCTATTGATATTGTTTCAGCAAATTCACACTTGGCCTGGATTTTTTTTTACGTATTCAATGTCTTAATTCTGCTACTGTATATGTCAGATTACAGAAGTGAAATGAGTTCCAGACAATTCCTGATTTTAAACTATACAAAGGTGGGAAAATGTCTGTAAAGTATGCATTTCTCTTTTCCATTACATGTGTCATAATTTGATGCTTCTCTGCAACTCTACGAGCCTAGCAGCGCCTGAGTGCTTTAAAAAGACATCACCAAAGTCTCCACATGCTGTGATAAAAGTGAGAACTCCTTTAGGCTTAGAGAACACTCAGACTATATAACAGGACTGCTTTTAGCAACAGTAAGGTTTTAAAAAAAAATTATTTCTCTTCTTGGACAATAAAAGTGCCTATACCTTCGAGAACCATTTGTCTGCTTGCTTTGGGAACTCGGTGACGAGTGTGCTGGCATAAATTGATGTGAGTGTGTATATGCAAAAAGATGTTAAATGAGTGGGTAACAATTCTAAAGCAGTAAAGGGAAGGTTGTGGTTCAAACTCCCTTCAGGGCATCCCATCATGCTGACTTAACTCAAAATGAGCGTTTGTTCTAATGTCCCTGCCCTTCGTTTGACCATTGGCGGAGCGTTGGGGAAGGCACTTAACCCTGGGATACTACAGGGGACCTACATTATGCACTCTAAAAAATGCTGGGTTGTTTTAACCCAACTTTGGGTCAAATATGGACTAACCCAGCCGTTGGGTTAAATTTTTACATTACATTTTTAACCCAACATTTCGTGTTTGTCCATATTTGACCCAAAATTGGGTTAAAACAACCCAGCATTTTTTAGAGTGTGGGACTTAGCATAATGGCCTTGAAAAAACCTTCCTTGCATAAATATATAAAAACCAAGAACAATGAATGAAAAACCTGCACGCAGAGGACGAACCTGGTGAATCCTTCCTGGTCAACACATGGCAAAATTTCTCGGTGATTGGATAAACCTCATTTGCAAAAACTTAGATTTATGTTTACTGTAATCTAGAAGGAAACTGGTAGAAATAGGAGTTGGGAAGCCTTATGGGACCAAGTTAAATCAGTTCGGAGGCAATGGAATCTATAAAGCAGCCCTACTGATAACCTCCTGTACCGCCAACGGGCTTCAATCTGGTATTATAATTCCTTTGTCTTAAATCAGGGAAGTTTCGTCTTCCTTATGTCATTTTAGAGAATCGTTCAAAGAACAGACTGTTAGTCACTGTTTCTGTACACTCTAGCATTCTGTCTTCTTCACGAAAAACATCCTAATGTTTTATTCCAGCTTTCAAACAGGTGCTGATTCATGGGGTCTGAAGGAGGCAGCGCGTTGTGGACCCATCGATCGGTCCTCTCATCAGTCTGGATTGGGCATGGCCAATTGGCCAAGAGCTCTTTGATTGATTCCTATAATTAATAGACGGTTTCTCCAAGAGCTTTCCCAGGGCAAATTAAACGGCTGTCAGCACTGGCTTAACTCAGAAATCAGGCAACAGTATTTTAGAGTGTTAATGTGGAATGAGTGTCAGGTGTATGAAATTAAATGAACAAACCAGGTGCCCCACTAGGGAAATACTCTGAATTATTAAAATCTATGTCTCATTATATCAGGGCTCTTTATGTTGGTCGAACACACTGATTGTTGGGAGAGAGCTTTATTGACTTATTCCTGTCATTACGGTATACCAGTGTGTGATGTGAAAAAGAATTGGGTGAACAAACATAGCAGGAATCAAATATTTATGGAAACCCGTTTCCAACTCAGAGTTGAAAAAATAAAAAAGGGAAATGAGATAAAGTTTAAAACAAGAAATTGAGAAAAACGGTCATATTGTGAGATATAGTCATAATTTGGATAAATAAACTTGTAATTGTGAGATAAAAAGTAACTATTATGAGACAATCAAAATTGTAAAAAATAAATCAGTTCCAAGATATGTATAGTCTAGTCTGTGAAATAACAAGTTACAAATTTGCAATTGTGAGGGAAAAAGTCGCAATTACAAAAAATGGTCAGTTGTGAGATGGATTGTGGCAATTGTGAATATGTACTGTAAAATATAAAGAGATATAAAATCACAAATTTGATAAATAAACAAGCAAAGTTGCCATTTTGTAAAGCCAAAGGTATGAAAAAAAAAATCATCATTATGAATCATTATAAATAATGAAAAATAGTCACAAGAGATGTAAAGCCATATTTGGAGATTTTTTTTTTAAAAAAAACACACAATTGCGAGATCTACAGATTCAATTATGTGAAATAGTTATTAGTTACTCTCTTTTTTAATATTTAAAAACATGCTTCCATATATAGAGGTGTGAAGAGATGGAAATGCGGAAAAGAGAAAGTAGAAGGGTCATGGACAAGTTGATTTATAAATACTTATTCTTTTATTGTTTTACCAGTGACTTCCAAAGATTTATGCAAGACTTAACTTTTTCAATTTGAGGAGGTGGAATGGTGCTGCTTATTGTACTATCAACTGTACATTGTAATAATATGGACCTGCCTTCAGGATGTAAATATAGCTGGGTAAATAAGATGGGTGTTTTATGTCTATTCTTGGCAGTAGATTTTGTTGGAATGGAGAGAGAAAAAAGAAAGGACATTTGGCTCAGATGAGTTCACTGGCACCTCGGTTAAAAGCTGCCTGAGCGGGAAACAGTTGTCTTTGAAATCTTATCTTTTAATCATCGGAGCTTATGTGTCATCTCACATGTACTCAAGTGGATGGAGCAATTACACCGCTGCGTTTCCAAGCACAAACTGGACGATGACACACATACCACACACACCAAAATCCCTGCTCTCCCTCATAAATTGGTATGCTTTTAAGGTCCAGACTAGCACACATTAGAAAAAACGCCATGCTATATCCTGTCATCATGAAATTGTTGCATTTAAAAAAACTAAGACAAAAAAATGTGTCTTTTGGATCTCTAACCTCAAAGAACATGATTTATAATCGTATTATCCTCATGCAACTGCCAAAGTTGTCACTGCTTCCACATCCAAATGAAGACAAAACTACCTTTTCCGTTGGGTTAGATCCGTTTTGTGCATCTGTAGGTTTGGCGTTTG
The DNA here is from genome assembly GCF_988280905.1 of Pimephales promelas. Taxonomy (NCBI): domain Eukaryota; kingdom Metazoa; phylum Chordata; class Actinopteri; order Cypriniformes; family Leuciscidae; genus Pimephales; species Pimephales promelas. The sequence goes on from NC_142780.1 coordinate 24,101,958, forward strand.
CATAAAGTAATCTGGTCTTGGATCATTTTCTGAATCAACTTCCACCAAGGGCTCTAAACCTTGGCAGCCATTTTGGCTCTGAGGGCTCAGCAGTCACAGCAGTTGCATCTGGAGTGCATTGCTTTCTGACAGTAGACAGGGTAAAGAGCTGAAACGGGCAGATGGGCCAGAACCCCGCTGCTCTGCAAAGGGCATCAGCTAACAGCCGCACACTCAGACCTCTCAGACCTGACCCAGCATGGGGAACGCGAGCGAGGAAGCAGAAACGGAGTGATGGATGGATGAGCAGCAGTGAACGAGAAAGACAGAAAGATTTATCATGAACATGGAGGAACAGCGAACAGGTGTTGGGAGAGATGATGGATTGAGAGATGACTTGCATAGCTTGGATGAGCCTCACAAGTCTTATGTGACCATGTTAATCAAGACAAAGGCCACAGAAAATCCAGTTCAAACAAACTGTTTGGATATGCCTTACAAAAAAAAAGGGACACCAAGAATCAACTTTGCCGATAATCTACTTGCTAAACAAAAAAGATTTAATCATCAGAGCTGTACCCAAATTCCCAACATCTAACTATTATTCCATGATGTGATTGGGCATCTGGTTGATTACCAGCTGGTGGTCTGCATGTCTCCATGGCCATCGTGACCAAGCAACATGATTGCGGTATTCTGCAAACATGTGTTGCCATCTGGCCCACAGCGCGAGAGTTAGTGTAGTCAGCAAACACTGTGCCAGTGCAGAGGACTAGTTCATGGGCACTGCCATGAAAATACCCCCTGTTGGCATTTCACACATATTAAAAATTCTGGCCATGTACTGAATCCAAACTGTTAAGTTCACTGCATTTGCTTTGTTTTTGGAAAGAGATGTTTAATTTGAAGTTGATAACAATTTTCAAGATAGACACTAAAAATTAAATGTTGTAAGGTACAATGGAATGAGAACAATACCTGTTCACTATTCAGCAAGTTCATTCAGTGAAGGATTGTCCTCAAGTCTTTGAAGTCTGTAACAATGTTTAAGTTCAGGGAAGAAGAAGGTGGGAACCAGCAAATATTAATCATAACATATAATAATAAACGAAACAACAAAATTAAAGTAAAGTGGCGGCAACTTATGGATGGCTGCCACATATAAACATAAAACGCAACATAAATGGCCCAGGCCTTGTCATCTCTCATTCTTCACTAGGGTTGGGTATCGTTTGAATTTGAACGATTCTGATTCCGATTCCTTGTTTCGATTCCGGTTCCTAACGATTCTCAATTCCGATTCTTTCAAGAGGCAGGGTCAAAAAAGTTTAGCTAACCTTGCTAACCAACGGTCTTTCTGAAGGAAATAATCCTTTCTGAAGGAAATACTCCTTTTGTCACAAATTTTGCATTTTGCCGAGATTTCGTTATTTTTAGAAAAGTGAAGCCACACTTTGGACCGCCAACGTAAGCTACTCATGTTCGACTCACGCGGTTATGCTAACACTTCCGGTAGACGCTTCTTCGTTGGTGTTGTCCAGCGGTTTCTTCTTCCGCTCGGCGGACTGTGAATATCGAAACTAGGAATCGAAATTTTTACTTTTGAACGATTCCGGGAAAAAAGAAAAGTTAGTCCCGGTTCTAATCGATACTCGATTCTCGATACCCAACCCTATTCTTCACTGTCATCACTCCTTCTTTTATCCTTCCGAAGCTCCTATAGGATTTGCCCCGCTTGCCACAAAGCCATTAAAAGATGTTTTTGATTAGTTAGAAAGAGCATGCTCATGAATTGGCCAATACTGTGCGTGCTGTATGTTTGTTTTTGCATTGCACGAGGACAACTCCTTAAAACGACACGTTTTCTCGCACTATTTTGTGATACACAATCATTCTTAGAATGTTGTTATCAGAGGTCAAGATCACTGTGCCAGTGTTCCAGTTAAAACACAACTGAACCCTATTTTCCGCCTCTTGACAGTGAAGATTGTTAACAGACTAAACCAGGGTTGACTTAGAAAAATCAATACGGGTGATTTCATACATTACAGAGCATCAATCTTCAGTAATTGTTTCCCCCCCCCCCTTTGTATCTCAGTGTTTCATTGTCAGTATCGCTTTCTCTTTTTGTTTATTCTCTAGAATGATGACAATATGTATAGTGCACACTGTATAATATAATAAGCCAATCACGTGCAGTCTTTGGGGCAATTTTGAATATTTATCAGTTACTTACTGAATATGTATGTTTCTCCACACAGCACTCGAAAATGAGCCTTATTTTATATGCTGATGGTTAAATGAGCCTTTCTACCATTTGTCTTCATCAAAAGCACATTTGAGGACTTGGTCCCATGTTACTGGAGCTCCGAGTTATCTTTCTTTATAAGGCCTGACAATCCAATCCATGAAAACAAAACCTCTCATTTTCGTCTCCTCTGAGCTGCCACATTGAATCACAAGACCAGGTTAACTTGCAGCGCTTTAAACAGCCAAACTAGTACTGCCATATTACGTTACATTTCCGTTCCTTTATTGATCTGAATGAGGTGTAACCTACTGTAAGAGTTTGTTAAAAATACTCGGGATTTGTAAATTCTCCAATTATAGCCAACGGGACAGAGCTTTTTACACAGAGAAAGGCTTCCTTTGAACACTAAACTGCATTCGTTGGAAGAAATTGGTTTCGCATGTTTATGCTGAGAGCTGAATATGCACAAAAAGACTGTCAGCTTATATAGGAGAATGAGTGTGTGAAAGAGCATGGTTTGGTAACAATTAATTGATATTGCTTGTATACATTTTCAGCGGGAGAAGAAGAACGCACATTAAACATGTCTTTGTGTTCGTCTTGCCGCATCAGCAGGGTGTGGTGCGATGTGGTGCCACCCAGAGAGATGTTTGACAGATATGCACATATGGAGAATCAGCACTCTAAAGGAGCAAAACTGCAAAGTGACATGATGAGAAGAGAGGCGATTTTTTTGTGGCTGACTGTAAGACGTGACAGAGGTCAGACTTCGGAATGATTAAGACGAACATTGACAGGGATGCCCACATGAGGACAGGTCCATTGAATGGCACTCAAGCGCATTACCAGTGTCTCTATGGAAATTATGTTGGACCATATCTACAGTATGACAGGAGGATTGTGTGTCTTTCAGTGACGACACGTGTGTCTAGTGGCTCAGTGTAGCTGGTACTGAGTGTGTCAGTGTTATCAAAGGCTCTCTTTACACTGGCAGCTGAAGAGGTTCCTCGCTGCCGGCTCTCTGTTCTCACTCGGAAACAAACAGCGCGTAAAACACTACACTCGCCTCTCTGACAGCCATGCATTCCACAAAGACTTCCGGAAAGACTTTCATCTAAAGGTTTTTTGTCTTCCTGTTTTGCAGTCGATATCCCGGCCAGCAGTGGCTCGATTTTTTGAAGACGATGCTTTTATTGTCCATCTCATGACACTAAATATAAAAAAAATGTTGTTTTGCTATTAAATATAAGGCCCAGCGAAGCCTCACAGGTGTTATGTGAGCGTTTGCCAGAATCATTGGGGAAAGTAATCCACAAGGTCGTTGTAATTGAAAACTGAATGATGTCTGTGTGCAGGTGTATTGATTTAGTGTTTAATTCTCTCAGAGAACTGAGAGAAAGCACAATGTTCCAGCATGTTCCGTAAACATCGGGCTGCAGGGGGATAGGTGAATGTGAAAACCCCCCCCCCCAAAAAACGTTTCCATTTTCAAATATAAATTTCAAATATTAAAAAAATATATTGGTTTATACTGAAAAAAAAAATATTGTTGGTTTAACTTAAAAAAAAGTACCCTGTTTGCCTTAAAATTTTAAGTTCATTGAATTGGAAAAATTTTTAATTTAATCACCAGAAACTCAAAATATTATGTTATCTGAACTACAGAAATTATCTAAGTTGATTTGACAAAAGAAAAAAATGTTGTGATTACAAATCCCGAAAATATATTTTTACAGTGCACAAAATAGATCATGATAAAATGTAATGCAACGTGCAAGGACGTCTTGGAAAACCATAAGATGACTCAAAAACATATTTTGAGCATTTTTTTTCTGTAAAAGTACACTTACTTGTATGATCTTGCTGAATGCAATATAGATTTTCCAATTTAAATGATAAGGTAAACCATACCTTTTACTTACTTAATAAAACATGCATTTTACAGTATGTTACCATTTTATCCATTACAATTTTTACTGTATAGATATAACTTACCAAATTAGATTTAGTAGAATTGTAGACATTGTAGATTGTTAATTTTCCTTTAAAATATTTGTACTTTACTTTTTTAGAAATGTCATTGAAATGCCCAACCACATAAGAAAACATTGGTCAGAACAACGTAGACAAGCATTCATCAACCACTTTGAAAATCCTTTTCTTTTGTCCATATTTTTGACTTTTGTTCTAACACATTTGTGTGTGTGTATTAACGCAGGTCAACACTGTTCAAGTGCAAACGCATGGCTAATCCCCAGAATGGTAATTATGTACGTCATTAGCTTTCACTACAGTGAAATTGAGTCATGTGATAACGGTCAAGGTTTTTCAAAAGGAGATTTTACTAATTCACAGTATACTCTGCAGGGTTGGGCTGAGCTAGAGCACTGCTGGAAGACACAGACCTTTGAAGTTAGCTGTCTGTACCTCTAGCTCTCAATCAAAGCACAAGGCGCTCTGACTCAGCCCTTCCAAACCGCAGCAGGTGGAATGTGCAGAAAACACTGACTAGACAATAGTAATTTGTAATATTTCCAAATGATTGAATGTGAACTCTCGTTTGGAAGCGTGTGTCAGCCCTAGAATGAAATAGAAAGAGATATCTGTTCAATAGGTCTTTTCAACTATTAAAGAACAGATCATGTGAAGATAAAGGGAAATAGTTAAATGGAACAATAGCAATATAAGATCTTAATAGCGCCGGGAGGGGAGCACATATCTGGTTCCCTTCCTATATGAAACTACTTTCTGCTCTGCACAACTAACACACCTTAAAAAAAATGTTTTAATCCATTTTGGATTACTATGGCCTTTTTAAGGCTCAGTTTCTGGTGACTTATTGGTGACATATTTTAAACCATATTAATATCTTTGAAAAATAATTCATACCTCTGTGAATTATGTAAATAGGCTTTTCAAGATTGTTCACCAGATTGTGTGTATAACACACGTTTAATATCAACATGTTTGTCGTGTTATTTTCCAAATCATAAGTTTTAAAGGAGCTGTATTCAAGATTGTGGCCAAAACTGGTACTGCAATCACTTTCAAATTAGGGTGTTTCCTCCCTTCCCCCTTGACCTGAGGTTGCCAGATATGCTGCAGGTTCCAGTAGGAATGTAGGCTTCTACAAGAAGCTTCCAATGGCAAGTGACGAGTCCTATACAGTGAGTTTTTTTCTGTTAATTATTAATTTCAGACTTTGTCACAAAGTATTTCGGATTCATATCAAGTTTTTTGGGGTCTCGCAACGTTAGGATTTTTTTATCCGATTCTGACACGTTTGTATCTTCAGCTGTGGTAACTAGAGAAGAGCTGGCAAGCTGAATGCTGCACCACTACTGACTCCGTGATTGGTAAATCGGTGGAGGGTGACGCATCAGAACAAAACACAACTTGACAACATCAACATCAGTCAAGGGCTGCGACTTCACTTTTTAAATGACAATATCCTGGCTGGACTACAGTTGTCGGTGATATAAGTATTTTAAATAAACATGATTTCTTAATGTCTAGTGACATGTCAGGCATTTATGACATAAATATCAAAATTTATGATTAATTGAAATAAATGTCTTGCATACAGCTCCTTTAATTTGGTCAAATTATGCAAAAATGATATGTATTTATGCTGTATGTATATATGTACATGCTATGAGATATGACTATTGACAAAAGTCAGCTATTTCCAAAAATGTCCGGTGTCATATAATTTCCACAACAGAATGATGTTAAACAATATATGAATTGATATGTGCGATTTGTAAAGCGCTTTGGTGGCCAATGCCATTGGGTCTGTGGAAGCGCTATATAAATGCAGTCCATTTATCTTGTGGTGGGAATTTAAATTGCAAAAAAACAAAAATAACACAAATCTCCTGTGTTGCACATATACACCGTTGGACATTTTAGTTGACAAATAGTGAGTAACCATAGTAACACCAACTGAGAAAAGTTCTTGGCCCCATTTGAACTGTTGTTAAATATAATGGCCGTCTCAATTGTCACACTTTTAAAACTTAAATTCCAGAATCCCCTGAGAGCAAATTAGATTAGACTGATAGTTTTAGAATATAAGTGGAGCTGAATCTAGATTTCCTTGTCTGGCTGCTGCGGAACTCAAGTGTCACCGTGCTGCTGCAGCGGCGTTCTCCTCCGGTGATCACACGTTATTGATTTCTAGAAGACATGACGACGCTGCAGTTTCTTCATTCACTGCTGTGTCAGACTCCCGCTGCTAAAAAATGGCTGTTTGACGGTATAATCTGCGGTGACAAGTGCGTTAATCTGCTACAATAGCAGAGAAACAGCATCTGTGGGTGGAGCCTCGGGGGACATACAAAGAGTTTTAAAAAAAATAATGCAGAGTGAGAGAGTGAGTGTGTATGTGTTTGTGTGTAAGTAAAAGCGAGGAACAAACTATTCAGCCTGGAGATAGAAAGAGCGAAAAAGAGGCACAAGCTACATCTGGAAATTAGCCAGGGGAACAGCTGATACTAAACCTCCAAATACTATCCTCACACAAATGTCAGTGAGCAAACAGAACAGTCAGGGCAGAGACATGGGAAGCAGTGTAAAGGGTGAAACCTCAATCCCGGGGCCTCACCTTGCAGGGGACACAAAAAACAGGACAAGCCCCAGGGAGAAGAGCATAACAATTTGTGGCACAGCGAATTCATTCTAATTCACACTTCCACAACAGCAGAGGCCATTAGAGCCTATATAGGCCTACAATAGTTAGTTCTGCAGTATATAAATGAAGACAGTTCCAGTCTGTGCATTTATTAGTGGCGGGAATTTCAGTGACTCTTTCTGCAGATACATTGTTACGCCAGTAGGTGGCAACATTGGCTGTCTGTATGAGTGAGCCATTGTCTCTAATTCATTCAGGAACACCTCTGGTTACAATTATTATGGGTGATTCATTGAATTTTTTACTCAGTTATTTAGAAATTTATCAGAAAGTCTTTTATGAATGAGTCAAGAAATTTTTCACTTGCCGATTCATTCAAAAAACACTAATGCTGAAAAAAGAAAAACATACTGGAATACTACTCTTTCTACTCTACCGTACCTCATATGGCAGGAATGGTTAGAGTAGAATGATGTTCCAAGTTCAGAATGATTCATTCAGGCTTTAAACAAGTGAGTCATTATGAGTGATTCAATTAATGATTCACAACTAATTTGATCCAAAACACTGACTGCATCTGAAATCGCATACTTTCCTAGTAGGCAATAAAACAGTATGTGACAAAAGAAGTATGTCTGAATTCACAGTGAAGAGTAGGCAAAAAGTAGATGACCTACTACTAGAAAGATTCTGAAGTGCGCATACAATGGACACTTGAGCTCATGGGATAGGATTTATGAATGTCAGTGAAGCGACGCAACTGACGCTGGTAGGTCACATGGTAATGACAGCATGGTAGATGAAATACGTCCAGATTACATTTATATTAGACACTCATGAACGTTACTGTTTGAGCAGTTGTTTAAGTAATTGCTTATTGAAAATAAATACTGACTCGAGAGTATTTCGGACACATCGAAAGATTCATTCAGTAATGCAACACAGTTGATGTGTGTTGCTTGGAGACGAACGGCGCAAAATTTCAAGTTGTGGACTTACAAAATTTGGAACTGCATGCAAATATGACCTATAATATCCAATGACATTAAATGAATCACTAAATCAAAGAGATCTCATGGATGTGGCTGTTGTGGTTCATGGCCATAGAACCAGCTGGAAATGTGGCATATTTAAACGATTTTGATGTGGTTCTTTTACATTTTACATTACTAAAGCCACCGGAGTGTGCTCTTCATCACTTTTGGCTTAATAGATATTGATAGCCTTACTAATTTACATTACTAAATGTGTGTAGGCTACATGATAAAAAAAAAAAGTTTTTTATTTTATTTTTGACCAATTAAAAATATTACATTTTTGTTCCTGCCAACATTTCGAACATTTTACGGTTGACTGTTAGATCTAGATTTTTAACAAGAGCCTGTAAACAATCTTACAAAACCACCCTGAGTGTTTGAAGTGAAGATTATAAACATTCTTCTAAGAGTTCTGTATAATACTTTGATTTCAGCATTTGAAAGGTGAACAGCATACAAATCATTCTCTTGTCTCCATTTTTGCAGCTTCTGCTCTGTGTGAGAGAAAAAGAGCACAAAACTGCAGCTCTGGCTGAAATTAAAGCATGGTATTGCAATTAAAAATGCTTATACACTGATCTGTTAGCATCTCATGTCAGTCAGCATGAGCTCAGCTCAAATGAACTTATCATTACTTTAAACAGAGTGTCTCTAAAAAATTAAAAGCTCTTGCCCACCCCATTGATGACAAAGAATTGTTTCCAAGGACCTTTGCTCTGTCAGCTCTCGACTGCCGAGGGGGAAAAGAGGAATTTTCCACAGACTTGGCAATTTGTTTTGTTTCTGCTCATGTGTAACTGGGCTACACTAATCAGCATCATTTATGCAGAAAATGTTTAGGCAACTTAATCTGTGTTTGTGTGCGTTTATGTGAAACAAACAAATACAATTTTGTATTTGATGGCGTTTAGAAATGTTTTATTCGGTTTTCAGTTTCAGTTTATTATGTTAGTTTTAATGATGCATAAATAGTACATGTATACGTTTATTTGAGACTTTTTCATTTTTCGAAAATTCGTTGGTAACGCTTCCTTTTACAGTACAGTACTTACAGTGAACTTACCTAGAAAGTACTGGCTAATATAAGGTAAGTACATGGAACAGGGGTAGGTTTAGGGGTAGGTTAAGGGTTAGTAGTTATTACCCAGTAATTGTAGTTACTAAAATAAGTACATAGTATTTACATGGGTAACTGGACTGTAAAAGGAAGCGTTACCAATTCGGTTTTTATAGTTTTATCTTGAATATAAATGTACATGTATTGCATTCATGATATAGTTTTTGTTCAATTGCAAACTAAACTCCTATGTTTATTTTAGCTTACAGTAGCTAATATTGTTTCTAGTTTTCGTATTAATGTTTTTCATCACAATAGTTTTGGTTTGCAATAATATAACCTTGGTCTGTGATTTCAGTTTGTGTGTATTTGTATGCCTATGAGTGCGTGTGTATGTTTTTGTACTTGCTCTCAGGCCCTGTGGCTCATCTGTTTAATGAGGTCACTCTTTGAAAGGGAGAGAGATTCAAGTGTTCACTGTGAAACTAATTTAAAACCAATTCTTGCTTCACCCTGGAATTACAAGGGGATCGAAGGGGTACTGGAGAACCTTACCACAAGCTTGAGATATACTCTTGGTTTAATAATGAATCATATAGCTTTCACAAGAGATAGCGAGGGAGAGAGAGAGAGGACAGGGAAGAAGCAGAACAGTACACCCAGATGTGTGGAGGCATTGTTCACCTGGCACATTTCCATGCATTAGGAACCTCAATACAGTTTGATATTCCATAATTACCACCAATGTTTGTTTTTTTAATAAACTGAATTAATCAAATGTGGGGGGACTTGTCCATGTTATGCTAGATGAAATGGAACAGAAAAGTAGTATCACACAATTTTATATATAATTTGCCTATTGATTTAGATTTAAGCAAAGTAACAAGTAATAAATAAATAACCAAACTTTAATTTAGTACAGTACTAAACTAAATAAACTGCATGTCTGATATGCGCATCTGGTTATGACCAATGAAATGGTATTTGAATTTGCATACAATAAAATTAAGTTAATATTATTTCACTAAAGTGGCCAATAGCAAAAATTCACTTTTTTATGCTTCTCTGAGACCGTAGAGTGAGACTTTTGCCTAATGAACTGAAATCTACTGTATATTAGGGGTCAAAACATGCAAATCCAGATTCCTCTTGCTCTTTGTAATAAATGTGCTCATTATACATTATAAGTATATTTAGACATAGTCTAACTTCTTAAAACTCACACCCGGCCCCATTTATTGAAACTAAGTTGAAGTGTTGTTGTTGGGTTTTTTTTTTGTGAAATTTTCAAGACTAAAGACATTTTGGCTCCAAACAACATTGGACCCCACTGACCCCAATTGGAGAGGAAAAAAATGACTGCTTTGTTTAAAACATATATTTTTGTGTGTGTGTGTGTGTGTTCTACAGAAGAAGTTAATTTGAAACAACATGAGGATGAGTAAATAATGACACAATTTTGATTTTTTTTGTGCACGTCTGTGAAAATGTCTGTGAATTTTAAGGCTCAGAGTGTGATTAATACTGGTTGTTTGGGTGCAAGAAACCTCGGCTATGTTATAAGCTGGATTGCATCCAATAGTTAAATACAGTAGTAAAAAGTGTAGGAGATCAATTTAATGTGTCTGTCAAAAGTCTTATAATATAGGCTAACAGCTTTTATATGTAACTGATCCATCAACAGATATAAATGTGCCTGAAGATCCAATTAATCAAATACACTTTGAGTTTAACAGAGTTGAAGTAATCAGAAATGTATGATAACATTCTCCGCAACCACAACCTTGAGTGGCATTTCCCCATTTGCTCCTGACGTTCTGTAATTTGCTGTAGCCGTTCCCAGATCTTTAACATCACATGGATGAGTCTATAAGATTCAAAACTGCTGTGCAAATTATTTAAGCAGCCAATAAAGACTGCTTTATTCACAAAGACTTGATTAAGCTGAGTAATCTGTCTCTTTGCTGGACGAGAGTGTTGCTTAAGCCAATGCATTATCTGAGAGGAAACATAGAGGACTGAGCTCAGCTAAATGTCAACAACCTGCAGCCATGCAGCACTGCAGCTTTGCCTTTGTTTGTTCTTTTGTCTTTACCCTCTTTCCATTGCCTGTGGTGCTAAACTCTGGGGCAGCAGATTTGGCCTCCGTTCCTTTGCCGCTTTCTCTCGCTCTCTCTGTCTCACTTTTTCTCCTACACGTACACAAACATCCTTCACCTTACCCCTCTCTTTGTTTCTCTCTCTTTCTCCCTCCCAGAGGAGCGTAGTCCCTCTGTATTTCTGTAGGGAGTGCTGGCAGCGTGTTCCGAGCCCCTGAGATGCCAAGCTGGCACTGCCTGCTGTCAGATCCGTCCATGCTGGCTGACCTCGCCCTCACCACCCCAAATGCCTCCGCCAGCCAGCCTGAAGCTGTTGAGTCACTTCCCTTTCTCCTTACCACACACGGGCACTGTCTCACTCAAAACAGTGCTGCACTGTCCAAAAGCTATGGTAATGCAGATTTTGCCACCAGTTTTGGATAAAGAGAAGACACAGTTAGAGATGTCTCCAAGAATAGAACTGTTCCAAAGCCTAGTGCACTTTTTATTACTGAAGGTAGGCAGCTTAATTATGCTGTCTTCTAAGATACTGTACCTTCTCTTTGACCGAATTTTTACAGCAGCATTGCATGTATAGTATAAGCAGATAATGTAATCCTAGTTTGCTCAGTGACAAAATAGTGTCCACTAGTGTTTCTAGTGTTTTTGTATCACTACAGAAAACGCCCTATCACCTCACTGAAGTGGGTGGTAAACCAATCGCTTTCAAGAAAACTTTGGTGTCAATAATGACTCACATCAATATAGTTACAGTTTCTCATATATCTTTATAAATTTGCAAACCCAAAAAGATGTATGACATTTAGAGGGATAGTTCACCCAAAAATTTTACCGACCCTCTATTTTGTTCCCCCATACTATGTAACAATTAAAAATACGATAACTGTTCTTTTATTGTTTTTCTCACCATGGTAAAAAAGAAGAAGAAAGAAATGGATGAAAAGTCTGACCTATCATTTAGGCTGAGAGACGTATTACCAAACACCTGATTTCATACCACGAAGGTTTCGATCAGCCTTATACTTTAGGAGAGGATGTTAGGAGAGTAAATCTAGGGATTAAAGTGTTATTTTTCAGTAAAGGGAAAGATGTTGTTTATTTATAGTAAAGGGGTTATGAACTGGCTTTTTAAATGTTTTGATTATATTGAGGTCTGAGGTGAACTTATGACGTTCGCTTGGTTTTTGCATTCAAAAACATCAAAATGAATAACTAATAAGTTATTTTCTACCCTAGTTTTGAGCCCAGCTCAGAAACGCTCGGTTTTTATGGGCGTCTCGCACTGAAGACTTGGTTGGAAGTAAACACCCACTGCTGTGAGTGGATAACAGTTTTGCATATTATAATGAGTTTCAACTCACCCGTCGATGCCCGTGGGGGAAATTGTTTTGAAAACGTCCAATGCTGTAAAATGGCAACCGGAATGATTCGCCCATACATGTTTGACCCAGAGTCCGTGTGTTGCACAATTCCGATCCAAAATAGAAGGCACAGCACCGTTCTTTACTCCTAATCGGTCTGCAAATCCAGTCTTGTTTACAAAACAGTCGTCAGTGAAATGAAGCGAACAGACGGTTTTACCCTCATCAGCTGGAACATCATGAAAAATAAAGTTTATCCATGCAGTCCTATTGGAATCCAGAAGAAGCTTATGCAGCGACTGTCTTCTTCCACAAACAGGCACTGCACAATATTTTGTTTTGCTCGGTAGCTCGATCCGGTTTGTCATCACGAGGTAGGCCTATGTTATTTAGCTATGCGTGTAATGTGCAAATCGGTGGGCGGGGCTAAACCAGCCGTGTTGAAGTAGGCGTTGGTCTTCTTCTGCGGGGGTGGTGTTTTATCGTATTTGACGTCATAGTTCCCCACTTTGGAAAACGAGTCGTTTGCTAAGGCTGGTATCAATAAAAGCTTTTATTGGACTAACAAGGATGTTTTCAGTGAAACTTACAGGATATTACACTTACAGGACAAAAAACAGTATGTGAGCCAAAAAAGTCCAAATTCATATTATTGATAGGTGAAAAAGTAGTCTGAATGGTACTTTTTGAGGTCCCATTTTAGTTAGGAATCCGTATGTGATATGTGAGTGTTTAAAGAGCACTAATATGCTGTTAAAGTCCATTCAAGGTTGATGCTAACCACGTTTGCTATGTGAGTTTCAATCTTGATTTAGGCTTATTTCATAGGTTTACTGATAGACAGCCAAATGACATGTTTTTCCACGGTTTGAATGAACTCTGGGGAACAATCAAGAAAGATCAGACTGCCTTTCACACTGTCTTTCAGGGAGGGGGGACACAGAAGCTTCAAACGCTAAAGAGTAAGGAAAAAGAACCTGATGCTAATTATGCTCCATACACAGACAGGGAAGGGAGAGAAACGTCTGGATCCAAGGAACAGGGGTCAAACATCAAACAAGCATAACAACAAGAAAATCTCAAGCATTAGAATCAAAGACGCGCACTAGTGTATGCAATGCTATACAGTCAAGCTAATTTCATCTACGACTCTAGCGACCGCTCACCATCCTGTTTCAGAGAGTGGCAGATTTCCAGACCTTTTGATGTTTGTTTATTCGCACACATTCTTTGTTCTAGTGTGTTGCTCGTACATGTAGATGCTCGTGCGTATTGGAACAACAGGCTGAAGGCCAAGTTTAACGAGCGGCACATAAACAAATGATCCATTGCAGTCTGGGGAGAATGCAGAGTATAAAGAGATAGATCAGTATTATCTGTCACTGACAGCTTACGTAAACGCATTGATCTTGGACATTTATAAGTAAGTGCACCTAATTAAACATTAACTGGACTTTTGCAGATTTTTTTTAATGGCTTTCTAATGGTTTTAAATTAGATGGCACAGCTACAGCTTTTATCAATAAACTCGGGATAGAAATTAATTTAATTTAATTGTCATTCATATTTTTTATTGGTTGCAATACGTATAATGCATAAGAGAAAGAGGATTTGTGGCTCCGATATGTCACAGCAGCCTCTGAACACACTAGGTTTTAGTGCATTAAGGTGTAATGCAGAGGTTTTTGGAACAGGATAGTACCGGCTGTTAATGTACCACCAACCAGGAGCGTAAGAACAATTTTTGGCATTTTTACAGCTAAGGTCCTGTAAAGGACTTCCGTCATTTCGCCTTTGCCAGACATCGGCAAACCTGTGCGGGTGGGTGTTTTTTCAACGCTGAGCACTTTTGTGTCCAAGGGATTGATTCTGATTAAAACTAAAAGATTTAATATGAAGTTTCCAGTGGTCTGAAATGATCATTTTGCCAGTTTCATTGATAGATTAGGCTATATTATTTTATTTTCCCAGACAGAAGTTTGTTTACATGGTTACAAAGGAGACAGCAGTGTTAATGCATTCTTGGGACGAAATATGTAACATGTGTGATGAAAAAACACTTATGGGCAAAATATTTGTATTGCGCTTCATTTCCAATCGGGCTTGAATTTTGATTTAAGAGAGTTTGTTTTCTAAAAGTCCACAGGGCCAAAAATTGAAGAAACACCCACATGCACAATGAGTTTTTCTGATTGGAAAAAGCATCATGGTTTGTTTACTGAGCCTACAGCTGCCACAGTAACCTGGGAAGAATCATTTCTAAAATTCGAATTTCAGTTATAATGGGAATGGAATAGAAATTTACTCTGTGGTCCTGCTCTGGTTGGCAAGTGTGAATAAGCATGATATACCGACATATGGACCAGTTGCTTTTGACTTAAATTCAATGAGAGATTTAAAATAGAGCACATATCTACAGATCAATCGTGTCGTGGATACCAGAGGAAGAGATGTGCGTTTTTGCCGAGGAGTTATCGGGTGAATCAGATTCAGAGCTCCTATCTCAAATCAATCTGCAGTTGATGCTCTATTTATAGCTGATCCACCCTTGAGTGTCTTATTATTATGTGCATGTATTTGTCTGGAAATGGCTTTGGTGATTATCGTTACTCATTACCTCCCGAAGCTCCTTCCTTCTGGCCTGAACTTAGCTTTTTCTTGTGAATATTTAATGAGTCACCAAACATTTATTCTTAATTCAGACTGGAAAAACCAAGCCCTACTTGGGGAAAATAACATAAAGCCACTTGAGGCTAACAGTGTATCTTTATGGGTCAAATCAAAAGGCTTTCGATCCAGTTTCTTTCATCCACAAAGTACTGGATTTAAGTAGCCAGATTAAATTAATGTCTGCTGTAACCTCATAACTAAAGTCTGTGTGGTCCAACAGATGGACCTGATGTATTCCGCTCTCCAACACATTCGTCTTCAGTATGCGAGCAAGAAATCCTGCCATTGTGCGAAACGTGTCGCCATATGTCAGAAAGACACGATCAAGGATCCCAATCTTTCATGAGAAATGTAAACACCCAACCTTCCACGCGTCGAGACAGTGTGCAGCTTTTGTTCTGCAGCGTTATAGATGGACTCAACATTCCCTGCCTGTTGAACCAAAGCTCATTAACACTTACTGCCATAACCGCGGAGCATATGTCACTAGCCCCATTGTCATACAAATCCAGCTAATTAATCCTAGCAATGAAGCGCTCGCATACTCCGTGAGCCTGTTGCTGAATGAGGCACATTTATGTGTCCAAACCTGAGAATGATGGTGGTGCAGTTCCTCAGCCGTTGTTTGTCAGAAAAGGAAATAGTCAGTCTTGACTTCTCATGATGGATGAGGCTTAATAAGAGAATGAAGTAAAATGATGTCAGAGAATAACATATTTCCCCCTAATTATTTTGTGCATTGGTCTGAGCAGTAATTGCGGCGTTTTTTTGGGTCTACGTCGCACTGAGGCACAACTGATGGATGTCACTTGTCAAGTGGGTATGGAAATTCTGTGGGAGTGTGCTGAAATTTCTAATATGTCCTGGGAAGGCAATCTCTTTGTGATGTCGGTATCTATTTAGCCAGCATTTCCTTTGGCTTGTCAAAACTTTAGAGTCAGAGAAAAAATATATGACTTACTTGAAGCATGCAAAAGTACGTTGACATGACATTGCAACATTTCTAGTGCCTGTAATGAGTAAAGCTTATATATTCTATTCTATTCAAACTAACTAAAGCTTTTCTCATATTATTTTAACCATAAAAAAATATTTTTTTGACCTGCATACTACCTGCTATGCACTCACGTAAAGGATTATTAGGAACACTTGTTCAATTTCTCATTAATGCAATTATCTAATCAACCAATCACATGACAGTTGCTTCAATGCATTTAGGAGAGTGGTCCTGGTCAAGACAATCTCCTGAACTCCAAACTGAATGTCAGAATGGGAAAGAAAGGTGTTTTAAGCAATTTTGAGCATGGCATGGTTGTTGATGCCAGATGGGCCGGTCTGAGTATTTCACAATCTGCTCAGTTACTGGGATTTTCATGCACAACCATTTCTAGGGTTTACAAAGAATGGTGTGAAAAGGGAAAAACATCCAGTTATGCGGCAGTCCTGTGGGCAAAAATGCCTTGTTGATGTTAGAGGTCAGAGGCCGACTGATTCAAGCTGGTAGAAGAGCAACTTTGACTGAAATAACCACTCGTTACAACCGAGGTATCCAGCAAAGCATTTGTGAAGCCACAACACACACAACCTTGAGGCGGATGGGCTATAACAGCAGAAGACCCCATGCACATGGTACCACTCATCTCCACTACAAATAGGGAAGAGAGGCTGCAATTTGCAAGAGCTCACCAAAATTGGACAGTTGAAGACTGGAAAAATGTTGCCTGATGAGTCTTGATTTCTGTTGAGACATTCAGATGGTAGAGTCAGAATTTGGCATAAAAAGAATGAGAACATGGATCCATCATGCCTTGTTACCACTGTGCAGGCAGGTGGTGGTGGTGTAATGGGGTGGGGGATGTTTTCTTGGCACACTTTAGGTCCCTTAGTGCCAATTGGGCATCGTTTAAATGCCACGGCCTACTGAGCATTGTTTCTGATCATGTCCATCCTTTTATTGCCACCATCATCTGATGGCTACTTCCAGCAGGACAATCAATGCACCATCAATGCCAAGTAGAATTAAGCCAGTTCTGAAGGCGAAAGGGGGTCCTAATATTTTTTCTTTAGTTATTCTATAACTGAAGATGTTACAGTACATAGAAAGTATTTCTCTGGTTGTGGAAGTAAAAGAGCTTAAAATAAACACATTTTATTTATAGAGAGGCTTTGTACATTTATTCAACATGATGTCTAACTGTAGATCAGCTCTAGATCTGTCTGGGGTTTTTTTTCACCAAAGTGAGACTCACACATTCAGAGACGGAGAGACAGAATTATTCTTGAACCAACAGCTGGTATGAGCATCATTTATAAGGAAGATGAGGTTTTTTTTTTTCTTGACAGCAACTGTTTTTGATTGAACATAGCTGATTATTGGTAAAAAGTTGCTGCTGTCATGCTGTTTTGCTGTATCTTTTTAAGAAATACAGGGCAAATATTTGTTGAAAGCAGGGTAAAAATGCACATTAGAAATTCCATGTTATGATAATACAGACATATTTGAAAATGGCACTTAACCTTTACCCTCCACAAACGATGACAGCTGACAGACTGTAGATTTCAGATATTTGCACCATGGACATTTTTTTTTACATCAACTAACTGCGATCAATCAGGCGGATTTTTATGTCTCTCAGCATGTCGTAAAACCAAAATGGTTCCTTTAGAATTTGTCAACACTTCATGACAAGTAGATTTAGATAAGTCTCATGAAACTTGACTACAATGGCACACTTGTAACATTTCTCTCCAGGCAGAGAGGGATTTGATAGATGTGGCTTGGTGATATAGTGCTGTGCATCAGGCACGATTCCCCTGAGAGCAAACCACCTGCTCTCTGCTTGCCAGATTGTGAGAGACATGGGTGTGAAATATGATAATTTTATCTTCAGCAGGCTTGTCAGGAAGAGATCCTCTTTCTTCAGAGCTTGAGCTGAGAAAAGTCCAGTAGCTCCTGGCTTACAAACAAGCCCGAGAGAGCTGGACTAGTTTGCAGGGAAGCAGTAGGGAAGTAAACATGAGCTTTAGGCTATGTTTACACGGAAACGATTCTGAAGAGAAAACGCAAAAGTGGCGTTGCATCATCACTTTTTATTCTGCGTTTAGATGAGTTTTGTGTGGGAAATCCGCGTGCAAATGGTGACGCAAAAGTGTGTGAAATTCAATGTAGTATGCACTTCAGGCGGCTAGGAGTGCATGCTACAACAACACCAAGTCCACGCGCCTGCGTACAACCTTCACTGTCGAGAAGACTTTTGCGTTTTTACCGTTTTTATGATTTCCAGTTTGGAGGGTGGTTTCACTTTTTTGCGTTTTTAAGCCTCAAAAACGCCGTCGCCGTGTAAACGAAAGGCACATCCGATAAAATATTTTTACGTTTTCACCCGCGAGCGTTCTCGGGCCTGAAAGATTTGATTGGGTGAGTAGATGATGTAGATTTTGTGGTGTCCTGTGGTGAGAGATGTTGCAGCTGTCTCATTTCAAACTAATTAAAATAAAACATTTTCTTTTTTAATTATTTACTACTAATAATTATTATGCATGCTTTTGTGACCATTGAGAAAGTACACTCTAAAAATGCTGGGTTGTTTTAACCCAATTTTGGATAAAATATGGACAAACCCAGCCATTGGGTTACAAATGTAATTTAAAAATGTAACCCAATGGCTGGGTTTGTCCTTATTTTACCCAAAATTGGGTTAAAACAACCCAGCATTTTTTAGATTGATGTAATAATATTGAAATTTCTTAGAATTACTTTTACAATTAAATGGTTAATACACTACCATTCAAAAGTTTGGGGCAGGGTAATATTTTTTTTAGTCGTGTTCAATAAGTCATGTTCAAAACTTAATTTAAAAACTTTAAATAAGTTTAGTGTCACATTATCCTTCAGAAATAATTCTAAAAAGCTGATTTGCTGCTCAAGAATCATTTTCTGTAATCAATTTTGAAAACCGTTGTGTTGTTTAATATTTTGTGGAAATACTGTTTTTCACAATAAAACAGTTTTTACTGTATTTTTTTAGACGATTAAATGCAGCCGTGGTGAACACAAGAGACTTCTTTCAAAAACATAAAAAATCTTACCGACCCCAAATTTGTTAATGAGTGTATAATAATATAATATAATAATATAAACATAAGGAAAAAAATATATAAAAAATGTAATGGTTACATTTAATGGTCTTATAGTGAAAGCATGGTGATTGTATAAAAAAATATTTAAGATAAATATTTAAGATTTGAGATTCATGACTATGTAATGCATCAACTGGTTTTGCATAGACTATGACGTCATGCTTTAATCTTGATGTCCTTGCTTATAACATGCTTGAGCAACAGTTTTCTCGTCTAGACAAAAAACACAAAGGCTGCATGTGGCTCATCAGTCAAGGTCTTTGATCTTTTCTTTTGCCTTCCACTTGTCAATCTTCATCTGAACAATACACCTCCGCGTCCCCCCACCCCCACCCCTGCCTCATGTAGGAGTCGCAGATTAGCCTGACGTGGAGGGGAGGCTCTTTGAATTAGACTTTCATAACTCGGTTATTTTAAGACCATCCGCCCCATGCCTCCCCTCCTCTGGTTCCTACGTGCATCCTGCGGCCCTGGCGAAAAAGTGGAAAATAATGTATTACATCGTAAGATCAGATAGACGTTCCATTCTTCTTGCTCTTATTATTCTAGTGTAACAAATCTCTGTAGAGTAGAAGTCATTTCAGCCATAAAGGATGCGTCATGCTCAGTTATTATGCAGTGACTTGTTTCATTTATGGGGCAGTGTTGATTTTGTAAGTAACAAAAATTACATTTTGATGCAGTTTCTCAGTGAGTATGCTTCACACAGGAGTGCTGTAAGTGTGTAATTGGAGGCCTGCATCACTGCTGAGTGTGAATCATGAAATCAGGTGATAGAGAGGCATCAGCAGAGAAACCAAGCGCTGCAGGGGGATTGTGAGTCATCTGACACTTAAAAAAAAATAAAAAATTTTACAGTGAGCCCCTGTTGATCTACACTGAGATCTGATATGCTGATATATACTGCCTAACAGAATGACTGACAAGATACTGACTGGTGAGGAATGAGAGTCCATAACAGTGTTGGGGAAACTACTTTGAGACTGTAGCTTGCCAAAACATAAAGTAGTCATGCTATCTTTTTTTTTAAAAAGTAGTTTTAGCTATACTATAACCAAAAAAGTATCATTACATAGAAGATATTTAAATTATCGCATTTGGCAGACACTTTTATCCAAAGTGACTTACATTACATTCAAGCTTTCATTTCTTTCCAATAAATGGATTCACTGGGAATTGAACTCATGACATTGGCATTACTAGTGCAATGCCCTAATGTTTGAGCTACAGAAAGGCTAATTCAATTTAAAAAATAAAATAAATAAAGGCCAGGGTGACCAGATGTAATGTATTAATATTCATAAATCAACATATAAAGTATAAACAACATATAACTAAGTAAAAACCTGCTGTATGTAATGTTTTTACGTATATTGAACCATATTTATTAAGTTACAAGAAAATATTACTGTATGTATTATTATGTATATCTCAGGGAATTTCAGGAACAAAAATGAGTAACGATTTAAAAGAATCCTTTTACCTTGGCGAAAGCCAAGTATAAATCGGCATGAAGTTTTAACATCTACTCTCGTGTAATGGAAATCATTACATCAGTTCATTAAATGTGCACATTTGATTATTTTCTCAGATGGGTGTAACTTACTTGTGATAAAAACAGCGATGCTTTTTCGAATATTACCTTTCATGCAGTGTGTATTATATCTGTTGGTCTGAAAAGTTTTAAAGATCAAAGTAGCTTATAAGGACAAATAAGGTTATTGTATTCTAACAATCGATTCTGAACTGCCAGAACGAGTCGTCAGCAATTCCAGTCTCACTTCCGTAACATACAGTATTTACTTAGATTTCTAACAAATTTGCATAAAGCAATCCTGTGGTCCTCATTGGCTGCCCGCAAACAACATCTACTGACCCGTTCTCAAACACTGTAGTTGGCTGGTGTTCATGCTGAGAAGATAAATTCTCATACACTTCCAAAGGATGAGGATGTGAAGAGTCAGTGGTTCAAATGAATTTATAAAACATGAATTTGGCAAATGAGGTGAATTGCAATGTATTATGAGAAAATGAAAGTGTTTGACCTTGGTTGCATATAAACCTTCTTGTAGGTTCTCAAAAACAAAATTAGGAACCTTTAAAATAGTATAAAATAGGCACTTTAAGTTTTGCTACTTATAGGCTCTGACCCCAATAGCAAACTTTATGCCTGTGAAGTCGTGAGGTGTCCATTTTCCATTTTTGGTTGCAATGGTGAACACAAGTTTGAATTCGGAAATAAATATAGAAATATAGAGCTCCATAAAAGCTTGTTTGTCATATTTGCGTATAATTTTTCCCTGTTTAAAGCTTACAAAATGCAAAGGAGGAAATGTTCACAGGTATTTTAATTTAAGAATGGCTCTTGCATTCCCATTTACACAAATATACCTCCCAAACCCCGCAATAATTCACCCTCCGCTGGGGTGAACTACTGCATGCGATGTACGTTGTGCTGTTTGACACCCTCACAGGTTATAATCTTCTCAATATCTCAAACGGAGAGAGAGAGCAGTATTAGCTCCAGCTCAAGATCCAATCAGACAGACCATTTCCCTTAATCCATGCTGAGATAACTATCCAAACAGAGGACACTGAATCAGTCTGTGACCTTTGTGTGGGAGTGAAAGTGTTCCACACAGTTCCTCGCATGCACCGTGGCAGAAAACATGCCGCTCTCTGTTTTTTTTCCTTCTTCCCTGTCCCTCTGATATAAATGTATGTTTGTGTTGGCGGAGAGGATAGAGGGGGTATTATGTGGTGACTGCCCGTCGAGTGTGCCAGTTTCGTATTTAAGACAATGATGTGAGCGCAGGCAGCTCGGCAGGGGGGCACTGCAGGCCAGCCGCGTCACATATGCTACAGTGCTGCCAGGACGCTGGCAGAAGTGTATTTTTGGGCACGTCTCAACAGGATGGTGCATAGTCAGGGGCTGGAAAACGCTTCAAAGGCAGAAAATAGCCCCTCTCGCGTCGGAAATTGGTGTGATTTCACTCTCAGAGTTCGAACTCTTTAGGGGGGTGTTGAGTGCAGTAAATATTTAGTAACAATCACATGGCCAAAATACAAAAAAGGAAAAGGGGGCTCTTAAAGACACAGGCGCTATTAAGCACACAGTGCATTTTTTTTACTCCGTTTGAGTGTATTCTGGGTGTCTAATGCAACTTGCAAACGTCTGTTCTATGAGGATTAAAGCATTCTCATAATACAAGTACAAGTACCGTTCCCATGTTAAAATGAAGTACACCATCAATATTTTGCGGTCACTTCTCAAAGGGATAGTTTACCCCAAAATAATTAATTTACTCACTTACCGTTCTAAACCAGTTTGACTTTATTACTTGTGTGGAACACAAAAGAAGATGTTTTGAAGGATGTTTCCATTTGTTTTGCCCATTCGGCGGAAGTCTATGGGGTCCAAAACAACATTAGACCGAACCATTTAAAGGGACAGTTCACCCAAAAATGAAAATTCTGTCATCATTTACTCACCCTCAAGTTGTTCCAAACATCTATGCGTTTCTTTCTCCTGCTGAATACAAAATGATATCTTATTTTGTGTTCAATATAGGTTTGGAACAACTTGAGGGTAAGTAAATGATGACAAAATGTTAATTTTGGGGTAAACCATCCCTTTAAGAAGTGATTGCAAAATATTTACCTTTTGGGGTGAACTGCCCCTTTAAGAGTTGCTATAACATATTCCAATTTAAATGTATAGGTGTGTTCCCGAATCTGATATCGAAACGTTTGTCACAATAAAAGCTCTCCTCCAGCAGTGCTTCTCTGCCCACACCCAATGAAATGATGAAATCTACACCCATCCACAATATTAGCTGTTTCATTAGCCTGTGTGTGGTGCACAGTCCTTCCCATAAGAGTGACCTTTTCAATGATGTGGATGGTTACCCCTCCAGCTTTATACATGCCATTAAAGATAAGCCATGTGTGACATTGGACTTATTTTACAGGCATTACAGTGCTTTTGTGGTTCTAAAGGAGGCTGGAGCTGCGTGAAACTCATTCCAAGTATTATAACAGAAAGTCACACGGCACTCAATCAGCTCGACAAATTCAAGCCAAATCTACTCAATAAGTGAATCTATTCAGCGATGAGCCGCAATCAGACTCCCACAGAGATGAGAAACGCTTCCACTGAATCTCCCTCGCCGCAGTCACAGTTGAGAACAAATGATTAATTAATACACCAGACAAATGCCCTACAATATTCTTTCTCCTCCTGAATTATTTCATCCGCCCACCAATTGTGCCCAGTTACTGAGCAAATAGTCGGCGAACATGAATAGGCCATTATGTCTGCCCCTCAGCATGACTCTGAGCCACATGAAGTTTCTTTTGGACTGAAAGGCCTTGTGAACAATGCACAGCTTGTATGAACAAAACAATAAAAAAGAAATCAATATGAATCTAGAGTCGATGAGAAATCAACATGAAGAAATCAGAAAACTACATAAGCCTGTGTTTGTATTGACTTAAGACAAACTTGTTTTGCATGCCTCCCTGAGAGAATTCCTTCTGCTGTTGTCATCCATGAGCAGGTAACACTTTTGCATGTCATAGTAATGTGCACGGTGGCATGAAGGTGATCTTGTCCACTTGTCGGGTAATAGATTTTGGTGCCTTGTCGCAGTGTATCTCTGACCTCTTTCACATTAATTTTCAACAAACAGGGGGTTTAATCATTCATCATTTAATCTAATTTAATCTGCAGTGACACAGGCAACTAAAATAAACATCTTTTCACAATATATCACAGCATACTTTGTCTTTCTGGCATTACAATGAGGTATTTTTGTGTACTTCATCCCAAGGACAAGGCCTAAAGGTTACACGTCCAAGCAATGTTTTTTTTTTTTTATTATACATTTTCTAATTAGGATTCTAGTATTGAGTTTAGGCTATCTAATAATTGTTTGGCGTGAGTCCAGTCCAACAGTATTCATAAATATAGGCTTAAAAGGTATGTTTACGGTACGTGTACATTACTTATACATGAATACTGTATTACTACTGAATACTATTTCTAAAAACCACTAGAACAATGTTTAAATCCAGAGAAATCGGCTACTTCAACCAGGACACGGACCGTGTCATTTCATCGCCAATGACATCATATCTGCATTAGCCTCGAATTTCTCAAGATACCATGGAAACATCAAAGATGCTTTAAAATATTATGGGTTTCACTATACAAGTAAGCAACTGTTTGATACTTTTATTGACAGAAAACGAGTTGTTATATACCTCAACACGGTTAGTCTTATTGTTTGAATTGTTTTCTTGATTTACCAACACTATTTTGTCCAACACTGTTTACCAACACTAAGTGGCATAGCACAATCAGAGAGAACTTTCTCCATAATACAATATATTTTAAAATGAATTGCATGTCATTTAACACAAGTCATCCAGTTTTTTTTAATATGATATTTTAATATTGATCTATAGATTACCGCAAAGTACAAGTCTCTCGTACCAGCCATCAACTTTCAAAACACTCAAATGTATTAAGTATCAGGGCTCTAGACTAACTTTTCCACTGGTTGAACTGGTGCTACCAACTTTCTCAGTTGCCATGGGATTAATCCATGCATGCTGATGAATAGTGGTTTTAATGGACCAAAGCTAGCAAAGGCTTTCTATCAGCAGATAGATAAACATTCAAATGCATGCATTACATTTTAAAAGATTAGAGTATTATAATAAGCTAATAGAGATTTTTCGTTATCAAAGTTTATGGTTGTAACAAAAATCAAAAATGTCACACTCATTACCTTATGCATTTCATAATAATTTCCTTTTCCTCAGTCGAGCGATTACTCTCATCTAACCTCTGAAAAGCAAAGGAAGGGGCACGCTGTTTCGTGAGACATTTTCATTTTTATATGCCTCAATTTGTGAATTCGTAATTGGCGCGTTTCACCGTCATCTGCAATGCGCGTGACTTCTACGTTCGTAAAAAACTTCTCTCCATTAATGTCTATGGCGAGTCACGCAGGCACTGGGCAACTCCGCATCCGAGTCGACCCCGCGATAAAATTGTCCGAATATAAACACTTATTATAGGCGTACCGTAGTGATTCAGGATAAGTCAAAAACACGGTTTGGAAAATGGATTCATGATGTAGCCTACTCGTTCATTTTGAACCTAAGTTACGGACTGCAGCAGCTAATACAACGGCGTTCTGTTGCACGAGCATCCACTCGCACATATGCGACTGTAAAGGAGGCCAGCTAGTAGTTGCTGTGCGAGTAAACCTCACTCCCCGATCTCAATAGACGCTCTAGCGACAGACGCTAGAGGCTGCAGTCTTTAGCCTCCTTGTTAGCGCGCCTGACTCTCATGCCGGAGACCCGGGTTCGAGGCCCGCTTGGAGCGGGGCGAGTAGGACCCGGGTGTGAGGGGTTACATTGGTGCCGTGACCCGGATGAGAGTGAGGTTTAGGGGGGTGAGTGTAACGGAGGCCAGCTAGTAGTTACTGTGCAAGCCTCACTTCCCGATCTCAATAGGCGCTCTAGCGACAGACGCTAGAGGCTGCAGTCTTTAGCCTCCTTGCTAGAGCGTCCGACTCTCACACCGGAGACCCGGGTTCGAGGCGGGCCGAGTTGGACCCGGGTGTGAGGGGTTACACGACCACATAAAATTTTAGCTCGGATTCTCAAAAAATGGTCGCAGATGTGACTTGGTCGCAGTCTGGAACTCTGAGTATGATTGTTTTAACATGTAAAACAGCACTGCTTTCCCCCACATATGCAACGAAAAGAGCAAATATTAAGAGCGAAGAGAGAACATTAATAAATCTTTAATACATTAGCTCATTCTGCCCAAGTCCGTCGGATTCCTTTTCCATCGGCTGTGGAGGTGAAGACGACAACTCCCATGAGTCCACTCTAATTCACGGCGTCATCAAACTACACCCTTGTTTTGAATAAGAGACCTCTAATGGCGAAAACTACATATTGTGCCTTTAATATAGAAGACATTTTGTTTTATGAGGCTGTCTTGGAAAAAGTGACATTGATTCTAGCATTTATTTGCAGATTGCGCTTTTGATATTTTCTATGTAATAAGTGTCCAAATACTTTTTAGTTGAAATACAGCACTGTATTGAACAGCTGACCTGTGAGTGAGTGTATTAACTAACTGTTGTATTGATAAGGAGCTGCGAGTGTCTTCAGAAGTCATCTTCTCTTATGTCTGGACCTAAAGGCTCCTCAGCTTCAGTAGGCTTCCTGCCTCTGCTGGTTTCAGAGTGACGATCAAACGGTATCTTAGCTCTCTCTGCCACTCTTGTAGTCACTGGGGGAAACTCAGCTATCAAAGAAAGACTTATACCCCCCTTTCGCACTTCCTTATCCCTGTCCCGTCTTATCCTGCGACCCGCTGCTAAAAAGAGTTCAAGTGAAAAACACACAATTAGACTGAAATTCAGCAAAGACTGATCATTTAAGTGTCTCTCAGGGGGTGAGTAAAAGGACACCCAGCCTCTTCTTAAACCCCCGTTCAGACGGCCTGACTAAATTAGACGAATGCAGACAAGAGACTCGCTTTAAAATGACAGGTAGAACTGCTTATTAGACACAGACAAATGGATGTGGAGAATGTGAATTTGAAATTATATGCTAATTGTGGTTTAATAATCAGCAGGTGTGTCTTCTTAATGTCTGACATTATAGTGTAAATGTATACAATACTGTAGTATTGTCCCAGTACTACAGTACCTGCTGTCGTTAAGAAGGAACAGATTGTGGTTAAGAACAATGAAGACAAAAAAAGAAAAAAAGTTGACTTTTTTTTTTTTCACAGAAGTTTATCAAATTATGCTGGAGAAAACGATTCTAATTCAACACATCTGAGCCAGATGGAGGCAGTGGTCCATCACGATGTGTTTGACAGCAGGGATGTGATAACTTCCAAGCGCAGTTCAAACAGTTTTACTGAAGACTTTGATGCAGAGAGAGAAAAGTCTCTTTAGAAACCATTTCCTCTTCTGTCAAAGAGTCCCTTGTGAACATGCCACCTGAGGACACTCTATATTTAGAGATTATTGACTCGGTATACAAACAATAATGGGTTTATCTCTGCAAATTGAATGGATATATTTAAAAGAAATGTAGCTGTTTTATGTAACCGAGATCACTGGCACCATTCAAACCCTGGGTTTTCACTGCATGAGCTGTTTTTGATTGATTGCATATTAATCAATATTGTAATTACATCAAATCAAGATTAAAATTAATCTTTTTTTCCTATTAAAACTTCATATTGGATCCTTCTCGTCAGGGACCATTGGCCCCAGCGTTCCTTCTCTGAGTTCTTGAAATTTCCTCCCTTCCATCTGTGAACTGGTTTGGGTGTCAGACAATGTGCAATCTTCAGATTCTAATTAGCTGAAAGTGTGTTCCTGCTGTGTTGGTGACAGAGCTTAGAATATGCTGCATTCGTAGGTTTATGCATTTCAGAGACGTGCTGGTTGACGGAGGAATGAGATCTTAGACTCTTCCAGTTTAAGACTTTTGTTTGCAAATATGTGTGCTGCGTTATGGTAGTTGATGACAGTAAAAGAACTCTCAATGAAAATATGTATAATGAAGAAACAATGGACTTGTTTTAGCTGAAGTTTGTTCTATGATGCTTAAATATAATAGGGGAATTGCTGTCAAAATGCTTTTCTGAACATTTGCTCCATCTGTCATTGGTTGGTGTAAGCCTTAAAGCTACACTGTGTGATTTTTTACCCCCATCTAGCGGTGAAAAGGTATATGACCATCCAGTGAATATTCGTTTCTGTTCCTCTCAATTCCGATTTCGTTTCAACTCCTACGGTGGCCAATGTAGTCCAAGATTAACATGGCTTCCAGTTCGACCTCGTCCATGAGTGTTAACTGAGAATTAA
Source organism: Pimephales promelas (assembly GCF_988280905.1). Classification (NCBI taxonomy): domain Eukaryota; kingdom Metazoa; phylum Chordata; class Actinopteri; order Cypriniformes; family Leuciscidae; genus Pimephales; species Pimephales promelas. The sequence goes on from NC_142780.1 coordinate 24,130,103, forward strand.
TGGGTATGTCCCTCTTTGGCTAATGTACTTTCAAGATGGAGGGGCAACATGGCGACCGACATTAGAACACTTACCCGTATGTATTTTCAATGGCATATTATACACTCACGAGAATACTTTATTACTTGAACGAAGTAAATATACATTAATGAGCACATATATTTTTGAAAGAACTAAGTGTTTTTAGTTTAGAATAAACTAAAAGAGTTACACAGTGTAGCTTTAAGGCCAATTTACAGTATACTTCTGCGTAGGGTGCGTGCAGTAGGTACGGCATAGCATACGCACAGACGCGTACCATACAGCGTACCCTTCGCCGTAGCCTGACGCGAACCTCCTCAAAAATGTAACTACACGTCGCGACGATGCGGACCGCAAGATCTGTGATTGGTCGGCTTGGTAGCATCGCATTTCCTCCAAAGCATTTCCGCACGTACCATCTCCTCCGACGTCTTCTCTCGTTTCTGCCTTTTAGTTTTAGTAATTTCACTAAAATTAACTGTTTTTCCACCTCAATAAGCTCCAACTCCAACATGATCCGCTCTCTTTCAGTCGCCATTGCTTGTAGTAACCTAGCTACGAGGAATCTAAACACAGTGGAACATTAAAACCCTCCGCTGCCAACTAGCGTTTCGGAGCAGTACTGCAGAGCAACCAAGACCTGAATGCAGAAGTATAAATGCTCACGACGGCGTCGACTACGTGCATAGCTTACGCCGTACACTATGGCATACCCTCGACACAGAAGTATAAATTGCCCATTATGTGAAAGGGTCTAGTGTTCCCCAAGCAGGGGTGCATTTCCCTCATTTCCCAGCATGCAAGTTCCGTCATTACCAATTATTATTTCAATTTCTTTTGTCAACAGGGTTAAATTATGTTAATTTACACATTTGGAAGACTGATCCAGAGCAAAAAGTGATTTACATTCACTAGTTTCTGCATACTAAGATTGTATGAGAATTTATTTCAACATTTTTTTAAATGACACTTCAGCTTTGATTTCTGTTGAGTCGTGTCATTTATTAATTCACAGGCTTATGTGAATTATTGACTGAAGATATTCATATATATTCTATACAACAGTAGTGCTTCTCTGGTTTCTATAATAACATGTTGATAGATGGAAAGAGTTTGCTAGTTTAAATAGATTTGCAATTGGAAACTGCGCTGTGAACATATGCCGTGTAGAATGAAAGCGTGTATCATAAAAAGCATTGCAAGAATGTGCATTACTGCAGTTATCAGCACTGTTTGATGTTAATGGTACTCATCTTTGCCGAGCAGCTGACTGCAGTCATACACTGTTCCTATAGCTGTAATAATGCAAACCCTCTTGTTTTGATTTAATGGAAAAGTCTGCTTCCCTCTATTACAAAGGTGATAAGGTTTTAAGGGCCCATTGTTTTTCTTATAGAGAAAGCACCTGGGAATTATTCATGGAAGAAGCTCTTTTCACAGAACATTCACTAGTCTGACCACACTCTCCAGCCCCTTTGGTGGCTTGGCTGTGTCCTAATAAAGTGGAACAAGCTCAGAGTGTAGCCTATAAATGAGTACTAAGGTGCGGTGCACACCTTAACAAAGTGCTTTTTGCTTCCCTGGGGCCAGATGTACAGCACATAGAGAGAGGAGTGGAGATCGTTCTTTTCAAAGCAGAAAAGTATCCACTAAACACTGAATACAATTCAAGGGGAAGGCACATTTGGCAGCTCAACCATAGCAGATTTAGTGTTGTGTATTACTGCAGGGGTTTTCAATTTGTTTAATACCAAATACCACATATAATAAAGGGAACACCTTCTAAAATATGAAGGCATTTTATAAACTGAGAAATAAAGTGTCATAACATTATGGCAAATGTCTATTATATATTTTCACAATGTTTGTTCCAAACAATTGACAACATTGCAAGGAGAGATTAATGCAGAAATGCATTTTTGGTTTGGTTTGTTTTTATTACTTGTTTCAATGTTACGTTAAATCTTTTTTTTTTTTACTTTAAAAAATATTCAAATATTTTAAATATATATTTTTTTTTTTGTAGACTTGGTTGAACCCTCTTGCAAAAACTATATTAATTAATCAATAAAATAATAGTGATGATGTTAATATATATATATATTTTAAATAGTGATACAAAATTATATATATATATATATATATATACACTGTATATATATATACTGTATATATATATATATATATATATATGAAGAGTTCAGATGCAAAAGCCTCTAAGTGACATTTGAAATTTTCTTCTAGAATGATCATTTTTATCAAGCTTGTATATTTAAGTTCAGTAGTTTCACTTAAATGGCAATGAAGATTACCTATGAATTGTCATTTAAGTGAAACTACTGAACTTAAATATACGAGCTTGATAAAAATGATCATTCTAGAAGAAAATTTCAAATGGCACTTACTTAGAGGCTTTTGCATCTGAACTCTTCATATAGATATATATATACAGTATATATATATATATATATATATATATATATATATATATATATATATATATATATATATACACAGTATATATATATATATATATATATATATATATATACATATGAAGAGTTCAGATGCAAAAGCCTCTAAGTGCCATTTGAAATTTTCTTCTAAAATGATCATTTTTATCAAGCTTGTATATTTAAGTTCAGTAATTTCGCTTAAATGGCAATGAAGATTACCTATTAATTGTCATTTAAGTGAAATTACTGAACTTAAATATACGAGCTTGATAAAAATGGTCATTAAAGAAGGAAATTTCAAATGGCATTTAGAGGCTTTTGCATCTGAACTCTTCATATATATATATATATACTATATATATATATATATATATATATGTATATGTATGTATATCACATCTAATGTAAAGTTTGTTTACATAATTTATGTGTGCGTAGATGCATATGGATGTATATATATATATATATTTATACACACAGATACACACACATATATATATATATATATATATATACATTTACACACACACACATATACATATATATATATAAATGTATATATATAAATTTGATAATACACACGTTATTATGTAAACAAACTTATGTCAGATGTGATTAATCACAATTAATGATATTATTGATATATCAATTATTGATATGTAAGAAATATTGAAATTCAAGAAATAACATCTTAATCATTATTAATCATTAAATATACTATCGTTGTCGACAAAATCCCTTTCATTTTCTGTTAGACTGTTGAGCATTTGATCTGTGGCATCAGTGAAAGATGTTTCTAGTGATGGGAAATAACGGATCACACCAAGGTTGCTGGAACACAACAAACTAAACTCTGAGAGATCGATCACGATGATGGCATTGACTGTAATGTGAGGGGGCATAGTGAAGACTTTGGTATCACACTAAAAACACAACTTCTTCCAGACTTGTGTCTGTGTCTCGAGACGGTTTACCCGCACTGTTGCTGTTATGGATGAAAGCTTTTATCAAAGGGCCCAGAGCTCTGAGGTTCACGCTGAATGTCTACACGGAAATCAATAGCATGGTGGCGGACTGGTGGACTTTGACTGCACGTTCTGTCAGGGAGATCATTCATCATAGGGGTGATGGAGACCCTCAAGACCTTTTTTTCCACTCGCTGCCTTTCATTCTTATTGTCAGAGGGATGGTGTGAAATTAATATCTCTACAGTTGTCCATGTGGGTTCATAGCCCGTGTCTGCACCATTCCATCAACTGTAATATTTTCTCAAAGGGAAAGCACAGCTGACAAAGTTATGCCTTTTGTAGCCGAGCAAACGCCTCAGAGATACAGACTTTGGACTATCAGCACAAAATCTCATCCACTTTGCGGCTTATCCTGGCCAATAACTGTCCAATTAGAATTGAAGGTTCAAGAGTGCGTACATTGATCTGCATTTTCTTGAATAAATGAGAACCTGTAACTGCAACAATAACAATATGTAAATTCCCACTATAGAGAATAAGTCACATTTTGAACAGGAGACTTGTTGCTGGATAGCGCTATCCGGCATTCTGCCTGTGGTCACTGCTCCAGAGCTTCTGGACATCCCATCCACAGCACTGACAACAAGATCACATCAACCTGACAGCACCTCCTACAGGGGGCCACACATCTCTCATCTGGTACCCAGTGTTAGCAGGGCTGATTGACAGCTCACACTCACACTGGCATTGAGGAGACACCTTAGTGCATTGTTATGCTGTATTTCTGCCGAGAGGGTTCTGAATTAATGTGAATGATTTTAAGAAGCAACGCTTGATGTCCCTTTTCTGCTCAGCTGTATGTTAATTCACAGGAAGAGAGAGGAGGATGATACATAAACTAAAGATTGATTGACTTATTAGGAAAGTTTACACACAAAAACTAAAACAAGAAAAAATCATGAGCATCTTTCTGTCATTTTTTTTCTCAAAGTAATGAAAATTCACACCATAAGTGTCATTTCCATCACATTTCAGATCAAGTCTTGTGGTGTAAATGACGTTTAAAAAGAAACTGGGAAGAAAATGTTGTTTATCTTAGTCCTCTGTGCCTTTTGCATCCCACTGCTATGACATGGACCATCTTCTCACTGTCCTCATTTAAATGCCTAGCATTTAAATCTAAACCCCCTGTCCCCATGACAATGCTCCTCATCTACTGGCCCCCCAAACCCAACTCAGGTTTCATCTCAGAGATACACAACCTTTTCACAACACTGCACCACCTCTCCCAACATTATTATACTTGGAGATAATAATATGCATGTAGACAATGCCTCCTGCCACTTTGCAGCTGAGTTTTGGACTGTCTCAACCTCCAACAACATGTTGATATCCCCACACACTCCAGGGGGTACACACTAGACCATGCAATTTCAAACTCCACCCCTATAAGCAACCTTCTGGTGCATGATCTGGGTGTGTCTGACCACAAGGCCATCTCAATGGAGCTGACACACCAAAGACAAATTTGCTATAGGGACCTGAAAAAGATCAACCAAGACATCTTGACCATAGACCTCCAAAATCTCTCCTCTGCTGATTTCTCCTCAGTCTCTGAATCGGTTTGACTTCTACAGCCAATCTCTGAGCAGTCTCCTAGATCTCCACGCCCCATCAAAATTAGAACTGTCAAATTCTTACGCACTGCCCCCTGGTACACCTACAAACTCTGGCAAATGAAAACAGCTGGGCGTGTCATTGAGTGGCAGCCTCAGGACTCACTGTTCGTAGGTAAAGGTCCATAGGCAAGGTCCTTAAAAGATGCATGTTCACAGTTCTATTCCAACATTATCAACACCAACCCTGGCAACTCCAAGCAACTTTTCTCTACCCTACATGACATCCTCAAACCACAAACTCACTCTCATTCAGAAGCCACAGAAGAGAGGTACAACAATTTCATCACATTTTTCAGAAAATAAATATACACCATCCGTTCCCTGCTATCCAGTTCTTCCACAATGCCTGTCCCGACTGCCGACCCACGACCCACAATGTGCTTGATTAATATGCATATGTTTTGACTTTGTAATTTTTAATCAAAATGTCATAACTCCATGTTGATATTTGCCGGACTATCCAATAATTTAGTTAGTTTAAACCCTGCCCCTTTTCTTGCATTCAGATTTGCCTCCATCCAATCAACAACAGATGGATATAAATAAGTGCTTCCATTAATATTTTCCTATTCAATAATTCCTTGAACAAAAGAGTCGTCACTACTTTAAAGGATAACTCCGGTATTTAACACCTTGAGTCTATTTTGTAGTTTGTTTTGAATTAAATAGAGTGGTGGACTTAGAAATTTTGACAATGGGTCCTGTCTCGACTTTTAGACTTTTTTAGAATCGCCTGTGACAGCTTTAGACTGGCTGTCTATAGGCATGCACAAACATGTCCATAAAACAACCCTTAACGTTCATTTTCAAAACTGTGCAACTCACCGAGTGGTTGGGGGTGTCCGTTGATGATTAAAAACAAATATATCGGCGCAATGTATGCTTTCAATCCGTGTTGTTCGCTATTGTGGAACTATTTATTCAGATACCCCACAACCGCGTATAAACGTCCGCTCGATATTTGAGTCTGAAGCGTTAGCACACTCCCGACCACTTGATGGCGACAACCAGGACGCTGTATGGAACACGGTGTCTAGCGCACCGTAAAAAAAAGCCTTCTGAGAGATGGAGGACCGAGCGAAAAGACTATAACCAAATGTAAACAGACCCCTTTCCTTTTCCGGTAGCTAGCACAGTAATATCAACGAGCACCGAGTCCTCCAGCAGACATTAATGCGATGTTAAAAAATGACAAATAAAACACGACAGAAACAGTATTTCGCTACACTACACACCACCAACAGCTCAGTGAGTTGCACTGTTTTGAAAATGAACGTTAAGGTTTGTTTAATGGACATGTTTGTGCATGCCCATAGACAGCCTAAAGCGGTCACAGGCGATTCAAAAAAAAAAGTAAAAAAGTCGAGACAGGACCCATTGTCAAAATTTCCAAGTCCACCACTCTATTTCATTCAAAACAAACTAAAAAATAGACTCAAGGTGTTAAATACCAGAATTATCCTTTAATATAAAGTACACACGTAAATAAAAACTTTTCGCATTATTTGACAAAATCGCAGTTTGGAAATGACTTGGATGGTACTGGAATTTATTTATTTTTTATTTTTTCCACACATCAAGTCTCATGTTTTGCTTAAGCTCTTGAGTGACGCTGCTGTCATTTGGGGAAATAAAAAAAAAACTTGGTGACAAAATAGTTTGTTGTACCTGGAAACTATGCCTCAACTGAGGTATATTTAAACATTTTCAAAAATTGAAATAAATTATTTTTTCATCAAAAATATTGAACTGGTTTATGATTCATGTTATAGTTTTAAATAATAATTAATATTTGATTGTGGATCGTCATAGATTACGACTGAAAGTGTAGGTCTGGCGCAAGGGTAAAACAACTGATATTATGTCACCATTCTTACCTAATTTCCTTCTGAACCTGTAAACACCCACTGATCTTCACCTCATGACTCTTCTCCTCTACCCCAACACCTTCAAACCCTGATTAATTGACTTGTCAGCAGAGTATTTTTATCCTGTTCTCCTGTTGGCTATGGATCCACAGTCCTTCCCAGTGTCCTCTGGTGTCCTACCGAGCACTGGGTGATGCTTTGGGCCAATCAAGCCCTTCTGTCACATAGCGGCACCGGTGGAGCACCTGATTGAAGGACAGAAGTGATGGAACTTCCTGTCCTTATTGTTTGACTTAGGTCTTGAGGCTATAATGTTCCCCCACAGTGTGCAGAGAAACCTACAGCATGTTAAGTCTGTATGTCATTGGGAATGTAAATTTGGAATGACACTCTAGCCGGCTGCAAATTAGCACAGCTTTACTCAGAGGAAGTTCTGGAGAACCTTGCGGCAACGATACAGATTCAATATCACACATAGTGGGGTTTAGTGAACAGTGTGGCACGACAAACTGCACATTTACGGCAATTTACTTGTGCAGATCTTTAACTGAGGGGATATAAAAATAAATGCACTGCAGGTTGACATAACATGGCACTGGATAGTGAATAAAGGTATAAAGAGATACAAATACAGCTCAACAAGAAGGCACTTGAAATTAATACAACATAACAGCTGTAAAATTATCTTTTATGTAACAAGTCAGAGCAGAGCTTTAGCCTGTAAAAGTAAAACAAATATTTCAATAAATTAGGAACAGTTTGGTTTGGAGGCATTGTTGCCTTGTAAGCATTTGAAGTTTCCTCTGAGACTATGTAGCATAATTAAGTTTGTGAGAGGTCTATTCCGCCGCCTGGCATGTTAAACTCAATTCACCATTCTGATTGTTACCTAAACCCTCTGTGGCGTTTAGAAACAGAAATTGTCGATGATATTTGACTATTTAATCATTCCGTTTCATTAAATACGCCACACCGCTAACACACACAAGATTCAAAGTCAACATTTCACACTTAAAAGCAATCAAAACATGTTTCATAAGCAGTTGACCCAATAGAAGTGTAATAGACTTGATGATTGGTATTAGGCCTGTGGGACTGGTATTAAATCTTTAGAACTCACAGAGAGAATGTCTCACAAACACATGTGCTCAGAAAAGCTTCAGTTTCAGCTGTAATAGGATTAACTTAAGCTATCTGCTGTAAATATTGTTCATAACTTTGCTCCCAGATGACAATGAACTGAAGTCAATAGTCCAGCAAAGCAATACATCAGACAATCTAGTTTGGACCCTAAAGTTCTTCAAACAATATTCTATTTTGTCTTAGTGAAGAAATAAAGTCATACAGGTTTTGTACAACAAGAGGGTGAGTAAATGATGGCAGGATTATCATTTTTTGGTGGACTAATACTTTAAAGCGCTATTTCACCCAAAAATGAACAATCCCGACAGAATTTCATTAATCTTTGGATCACAAATGAAGATTTTTTTCGAAGAAATTCGAGATGTTTCTGAACCCACATAGTCAGGAACGTCATTGCAACTAAAGACAACGTTAAAATAGTCAATGTGACTACAGTGGTTCAACCTTAATGTTTTGAAGTTCTGCAAGTTCTGCGTTCTCTTTGTCAGTGAAGTCCATTCTGAAACGCGTCCGAAAATGAACTGTAACTCAGCGAATACTCAGTCAAGCAGGAATACAGGCATGAAGCTTGAATTCTCATCTTTAAATGAAGTCATTTATATAAAAAACTAACATTCTCAGTTGATGTAATCTGTATGAAAAGAGAGAGATGTCAGTCATTTTCTTTTCAGCTCATTATAGCTTATTACGTTTTGTGACCACACCCACGGAGAGTGAACAGTATTCAAATGCAAATAATCGGAGGCAAATCCACTGCATGGACCTTTTTAACAATGTTTTTACTACCTTTCTGGGCCTTGAAAGTTGCAAGGATGTTGCTACCTATGTGGGTCAGAAACCTCCAGGATTTCATTAAAAATATCTTCATTTGTGATCCGAAGATGAACAAAGATCTTACGGGTTTGGAACAACATGTGGGTGAGTAATTAATGACACTAATGTCATTTTTTGGTGAACTAACCTTTTAAGCCTTTCTGTTTAATGTGAACTTAACACCTTCTGCCAGACTCCGTTCTGTGCTGACAAAGAGACCTAGCCATGTCTGCTGGCATTTGTCCGATCATAGGGATGTATTCCTGAGAGAAATGTATGACAAGGCCTGGCCTTTTTTGGGTCACTAGAACAATCATGCCAGTACTTCAACATAGAGACTTCAAATGCCGGTCTGAACCATTTGGTTCACTGATTCAACACATTTATGGGATCTAAGTTTTGTCTATTTCTGTTTGAGTGTATCACCTGTTTCCTTTTTGTACAGATAACTTGGTCCTGCTGCCCTTCCTATTTTTCACACCAGTAACCAGAATCCAAAGGAGCAGAGCGTAGCATCCACACACCTCTCACTCTTACAAATAAACCAGAGAAAGTAACCTATAAAGGACTGCAGAAAAACACATAAGAGAAAACAGCCTTCAAGTATCAGCTCAACTTGTCAATTATGGTGACTACTCTGCAACACTAAATGTGTATATTGTATAACTTGAATGCACTGTAAGCCACACTGTATAAAAATGCTACTGAAGTCATCTCTGATGATCTTTTTCTCTTATAAGTTTTGGTCTTTTTCTCCTACCTACATAAAAAGACTTGATGACATATTTAAAATTAATTGAATCAATATTTCACCCTAAAATTAATATTATTTTTTATTTTCTACACTACCGTTTTAAAAGTTTGGGGTCAGTTAGATTTTATTTGATAGAAATTAAACCTTTATTCAGAAAGGAAGCGACAAAGCCATTTATAAACTAATACGAGATTTATGATAATAATATGATAATATTGACAATAATATTGAGATAATATGAATTAATTTTTTACAGTACTTTTTAAAAAAAAATGAATCGGTACTTTTCCAAAAAGATTCACTTCTTTTTTTTCAAAAGGATCGCTACTTTTATCAAAAGGATCGCTACTTTTTTCAAAAAGAATCGTTACTTCCAAAAATCGCTACTTTTTTCAAAAAGAATTGCTACTTTTTCAAAAAGAATTGCTACTTTTGAAAAAAGAATCACTACTATTTCAAAAAGAATTGCTACTTTTGGAAAAGGAATCTCTACTTTTTCAAAAAAGAATTGCTACTTTTTCAAAAAGAATTGCTACTTTAGAAAAATGAATCTCTACTTTTTCAAAAAGAATTGCTACTTTAGAAAAAAAGAATCACTACTTTTTCAAAAAGAATTGCTACTTTAGAAAAAAAGAATCACTACTTTTTCAAAAAGAATTGCTACGTTAGAAAAAAAAGAATCACTACTTTTTCAAAAAGAATTGCTACTTTTGAAAAAGGAATCTCTACTTTTGAAAAATGAATCGCTACTTTAAAAAAAGAAAATCTAGTTTAAAAAAAAAATTATTGCTATAAAATAATTGCTAAAAATAACAGCCCAGTTATTCACTGAAAATCTTTTATACATTTATTCTGAACACAAAGCTTTTGGCTTCAGAAATTTTGCAGTATAGCCATATGGATCGCTTTTAGGAAACATTTGACAGCCATAGTCTTCTTTCACTTTATATAATACTTAGGTTCATAATTTAGGTTCCATGGAAGGAAAAAAATCATACAGCTTGAGGGTGAGTAAATCAGTAAATTATGACCGAATGTTTATTTTAATGTGAATTATAAGACAAATTGTAGTTTCAGATTAGGCCTGGTGTCAGATACACATTCAATTTTGTATGAAGTCTGACCACTGCAAACAAAGCAAAAGTTAACATGGATGTAGAATGGCACACAGGTCTTTGTTTCACACCGATTTCTCTGTGCACTCACCTCTCGAGGGAGAGGAATTGATCAGCCTCTCCGCACGGAAAGATTGTTGAACTGACAGGAAGGCCTGTCTCACAGCTGGCCCGACAAAAGCAAAGACAGTGTGTGAGAGCGCACAGCTGTGCTTAGAGATGCATTCCTGCCTAATTAAAACAGGTAGGCCTTTTCTCAGGCTCGCACCCGCTTTTAGCAGCGGTCCCATGTTGCCATCTGTCAAACACTCATGACTCTATCACACTGCTGACTGAGAGTGTGTAGTTTTTGGAATCAGTCTCAGCTTCTCACTAAGTTTCCTTTTAAAAGGTAGAGGAAGTAAATAGCAGAAGATTGCACATTGGTAACAATAATAAAAAAAACTGTTTAATGCGGAGCATAAAAAAGAGACCATTAGCTGAATGTTCAAGCTGAATTTTTAGATACAATGAAAGTGAACGGGGAAGAGCTGTGGTCATTGTATTAAAAATGCATCACATCAACTCAATAAACAAAGACAGAATTTAGAATTTTGATCTCTTTGATGTTCGTAATGGATTTTGCTTTTGTTTTACCTATCAGAAACAAGGTACATTTAATCAATGAGTGTTTAAAACATATTTAATTTAACCATAAAAGAAGCCATCCATCTTTCCATTAAAGGGATAACGTACAACCGCCCCTCGCAGTTCATCATGACAGACTCACTCAGCGTCCTTAAGCTATGCTTCCAACCTTGCAAGCGCACAATGGGCTGATGTATTAAACAGCCTCGCATTCATCCTCCCTCCGTGGATCCACATGCATGCAAAATGCCGAAAGCATGCACACCATTATTGATTGCACGCGGTTATGCGTGCTTAGCATATTTTGCCCAGTACGCCATTGTGACGGAGTGCAGGTGAGAAATGTGCAAGGATTCATGATGAAGGGGGCAGTGATGTGTTAGCAGAACAGAAGTGCTGAGTCTGGACTCAAATACAACAGTACACATGGGGCTGTAGATGTGGAGCATATGAAAGCCTTAAATGTTATAAAAATAGACTAGTCTTACCAGGGGGAAAATCTTAGTGAGATACATTGATGTTGAGAAATTTAAGACTGTCATTAACAAAGAAATACATCAGTCTAATTGTGTGAATTGCAAAAGTTTGTATTAAAATGTTAATTATGCTCGTGGTTAGTTTTAGGACTGATCAGATGTCTCACTGTGTGTGACATCTAGTGAGATGATATGTACGCCCATTTTTTACATTTACAGTACAAAGTACATTCTTAAGTATATTTTTTATGCATAGGTGTAGTGTGTCACGTAAATGTAATCAACAGCATAGTATGCATCCTGATTTTCACAACTGCACCTCGAATTTTCTTCACTCAAATTAGTTTGTCCAACACGAAAAAAACAAAACAAACAAAAAAACAAAACAAAACAAAAAAAACAACAACCACAGACACTTGCGAGATGTGTCCGTGGTTGAATGGCAAACCGTCCAGAGCCAGAGTCTAGCCCTGGCAGCATCGCGGGGAAAAATATTCAACCCACTTGGACTTTTGCACCATGAAAACAAACACTTGCGTCCCATGATTGCCTCTCTCATCTACTACGCGATATCACAGTTTGACATGATGTCTGTCATTGGAAAGATCCACGTGGTGTCATGAATAATTAAGAGACAATGTCTTCTCATAGGATAAGAAAATTATGAGACACCGATGAGTCATCAACGTACTTACAGTGCGCACAGCGAAGAAGATTTTAAACCCGGAAGCGGAAAACCCCCCGCAAATTTAACCATTTTAATCGTACTATTAAATCTAACAGATGCTATCATGGTCTTCAATGCTGTTCAACACACGTACCTCTGTTAAAATCTCAGAAAAAAATTTGGTTTGGGTTTTAACTGTGTGATAAAAATCAGTTTAGGTCAGTTTAGGTTGGACAGTCTTAACAGCACTAACACAAATAAACTAAAACAACCATTTGCCTCCATTAAGCAACAAAGTACCAGTAATGTACAGTAACTGCAGTCTGGATAAGATAGTATTGCTGCAAATATGATTGATCTATTCTACAACTTTTTCCAAGGAAATAAATAAGTATACAGCAGCAAAGGAAGAGTATAAAAGAAAGGAAGAGAAAACAACAGGGGCAGAAAGAAAAATGGAGGGGACAAACAGAGCAAAGAAAAAATAAAATCAGTGCCAGTTGGATTTTCAGTGCCAATGCCAGTATTGTCAACAGATGAGAGACCAGGGATAAGTTGTCCTTTTTTCATAACTGTAAATTTTGCAAAACAGCTCTTTCTATTGTGACAATTTGCCCCGGTGTTATTACATTTGTGTAGATAATTGCAAGATGTTAGTGTAACGTTCTAATGAACTATTGTTCTCTTCTACCTGAAATAAGACAATCATTCCTTGTAAAGTTCAACATCACTCTCCATTTATAGTCTAAGAAATATATGTGCTATACATGTTGAAGACATGCCCTTCTTTCTTGCATATATGTCACGTTTATTTTTGGTTTAAAACATCATTAACGTGTGTTTTGTGATGACTCTAGTGTGCAGTCTCGTCTCTGACCTACTAGTGACCCTTCTTTCGTTCACCTTGTGTTAGTAAACCTTTGAAGTCCCGTAGACTCTCATTACAGACACAGAATCACTGTTCTCAACTGTGATTGACTGACAGTGTGAAAATACCTTGCAGTCACTTAAAACTAAGGCTTTAGAGGACATTGTATAAGTGTACATGTGTGTGTACGAGATCTGCTTGGCTGTCACGCACTTCCACTCATGTTTTTCCTCAGGTCAAGAGAGCTGGCTGTCATCCCTCCAAGAGAAAGCGTAAGATGTAAAATAACTATAGAATGAGCCGTGAAAAACCCTTCAAAGGCACACTCAACAGCAGGAGGCTAATTTTGGTAACAGGTATAATACAGGCTCATTACCTTCCCCGTCAGTCAGTCTGAAAAAAAGCCTGTGTGCCCCTGTTTCAGGTACTCAAACAGGAGCCGACATCCATCTGACACGCAAATATTAAAACTGATCAAACAGCTCCACGTTGGGAATAATGATTTAGACTCAATAGCTGATAAAGCCTCAGATCAGTTGCTTTCTGACCGGCGTGATGGGTTTTATAAAGACGTCTCCCAGTGTTGTGACTGTTTTAAAATAGTATCCATCTGACATACAAGGGAGTCTATGGGAAGAGTGTTCTGAAAGAACAACACAATCATGACGTCTTACACTTCACAAGCCTTTTTGCACATTTCTGACAATCTCTTGTTTTCAAATATAGCATTGTGTTTTCAGCCTGTTTTAGGAGAGGTTGTTTTCTCAGTTCAACTTCTTTTTTTGTCTGGTTGTAACCATTACAAGAGATGAGACTTTAAAGTTGTAACCATTACAAGAGTATGTAACCATTACAAGAGATGAGACTTTAAAGAAAGTAATACTTTCATTACACATTATTAATCGAAAGTAATAGTAAAAAAAATGTATAATGTTACAAAAGATTTCTACTTCACTCGTGAAAGAGAAAATAAAATGTCTTACGGTTTCCAGAAATATTAAGCAGCACAAACTCTTGTCAACACTGATGATAAAAAGAAATGTTTCTTGAGCACCAAATCAGTAAATGAAAATGATTTCTGAAGGATCTTGTGCAAAGGACAAGTGAAAGCACACACTACCGCTCAAATATTACTCAGTTATAAGTAAAAGTTGTAAAGACCGATTTTTACTTAAGTAAAAGTTCAGAAGTCGTTTTTAAAAGTACTTAAGTATCAAAAGTAAAAAGCCAATGTCAATGCATTGTTTTGTTGTAGTCATACTTTGCAGTACCTTATGCTTCTGAATCTATGCCTGCCTACCCTCATGTCAATATCAAATTTATTTCTAGAACAGTTCCAGTATTGGGATTGAATGTGAGATTGAATAAATCCACTCAATAACATCTATAATGGTTTCAGACACTCAAATGGCTGATCCCTCAAATAGTGCCCTGCTTTTAGTATGAATATGTTAGCCTTACTGTTATCTATAAGCTAGTATGCTCCAAAACAATGGCAAAATTCACATTTAGAAGACCAAACCCAATGTTGAAAATGAAAATCAGGTTAATGTCAGAATCCAATGTCAGATTGATGTTAATCTCCAACGTTGGACAGACGTTGTATTGTGGTTGAAAAATAAAATCAGGTTGACGTCAGAACTCTACTGAAATTGGTTTCTGACGTCAACCCGACTTTCATTTCCAACCAAAATCCAACATCTATTTGACGATGGAAGTTTACTTAAATCTGATGTCAACCCAACTTTAATTTCCAACCAAAATGCAACCCCTGCAACCAAAATCATCCCTTGACTGGCGTTACTTTAATACTTTCTACTCAAGGACCTTGACAGAAATGTTCAAGTAAAAAGTTTCCAGAAAAAAATAATAATCAAAAGATCACTTAAGTACAGTACTCAAGTAAATGTACTTTGTTACTGTCCACCTCTGATCATGTGACACAGAAGACTGGAGTAATAACTGCTAAATATTTAGCTTTTGCCATCACAGGGATAAAATATATTTGAAAAATGTTAAAAATAGAAAACGGCTGTTTTAATGTTTGACAATACTACATTTTACTGTATTTTTTATCAAATAAATGGAGAGCACAAATACTTATTTCATAAACATTTAAAAAATCTTACCAGCCCAAAATTTGTGTATGATAGTGTAATATTATTTAGTTTCACCTAGCCTAACAGGAATTGTACTATTGACATGTTTGAGCCATCAAATTGCTTGCAAATATGAGAAAACAAATGATGTCTATATTGTTTTATATTAGAACACAAAAACAAGTTTACAATTAATGAAATTAGAATATTTTATAAATGGAATTGTATCATGCACTTATATTGTTGAATGTGTAAAAATAATCTTGTTAAATTCATTAACATTACCATTTATTGAAGCAACATGTTTTCTTGACATGAATAATGCTTTTCACATTTAAAAAAAAAAATACATTCAGAAATGCATTAAAAAGTTAATAAAATACTACATTTTATAAAATCCAAACAGGTAACAAAATATAATTCTAATATTTAGTTGATCCATGGCAAAATCCAACACGATGTGGCTTATAGCAGTGAGAATGTTTATTTGTAAGGGTGATCTTCAGGAAAGAGTTTCAGTGATTCAAGGGCTTTGAGGGATTTAAAGGGGTGGGAGAAATGAAAGGACCCTCAAAAGACCATAGGCAATATTTCTGAAGGGGGCAGGCTTATCATCATAGAGACTTCAGCATAGAGATCAACAGAATATCACCCTGCCCTTGTGGCACACAGAATACAGATGGGAACACGCATACAAACACAAACACACATGCTCCTACAGTACACCATTGAAATGTTACAGGTCTGTCTGTACCGCCACAATTAAATTAGGCCTTGAACGGTTTCCCCTGCTGTGTCCCTTAGGCACAAATACATTACCGCACACAAACAGTCTGGAAAACCTCCTAACGAGAGCCCCTAGAGATGTCAGAGGCGCTAAGACACAGACGCATACATATAAATATGAATGTACCCAAAAATGCCCTGGTAGACACACATGCTGTCGTACTGATGCAGTGTGCTCACTGTCCCTCATTTGCTTTATACTGTCTGACACACAGGCCAGTCACACTTCAGCTGGCCTTTAAACAAGTGTGTGTGTGTGTGTGTGTGTGTGTTGAGGTGACAGGTTAGGCAGCTCTTGACATTTTCAGAGGTTCTCCACCCTTGGAAATTGACAAAGAGATTCTGTCACATATCACCCACCCTCGGATGAGACCCTCACCCCCTTTCCACCAAAACTGGGCTTGTGACAGTCATGAAGAATGAAGTGCAAATTTAATTCAAACTAGAAAAATTGCATTTCCTGCGGAATATGCGTGTGAATGCTTCAAAAGCTTAACTTAAATGCTTAAAAAAAAAAAAAATATTGCAGTTCAAACAACAGCAAAACAGAGCAAAAAAGAAAAAAAGCTTAATTCAAATGCATTTAATAAGCTGAAATGCAAAACAAGATCCAAAAAATTGTAGAAAACTACAAGTTTACTTAGAGAGGTAAAGAGAGGTAGAGATGTAGACACAGAGGTAAAGAAATATAGGGGTAGAGAAAGAGACAGAGGTAGAGAAGTAAAGGAGTACAAAAAAGAAAGGTAGAGAAAGACAGGGGGTAGGTAGATAGATAGATAGATAGATAGATAGATAGATACATAGATACATAGATAGATAGATTATTAGAAAGAAAGGAAGAAAGAAAGAAAGAAAGAAAGGATTAGTTAGAAAGAAAGAAAGAAAGAAAGAAAGAAAGAAAGAAAGAAAGAAAAGAATTAGTTAGAAAGAAAGATGGATTTGAAAGAAAGAAAGGATTAGTGAGAAAGAAAGAAAGAAAGGATTAGTGAGAGAGAAAGAAAGAAAGGATTAGTTAGTTAGTTAGAAAGAAAGAAAGAAAGATAGATTAGAAAGAAAGAAAGAATTAGTTCGAAAGAAAGATGGATTTGAAAGTAAGAAAGAAAGAAAGAATTAGTGAGAAAGAAAGGATTAGTTAGTTAGAAAGATGGATTTGATAGATAGATAGATAGATAGATAGATAGATAGATAGATAGATAGATAGATAGATAGATAGATAGATAGATAGATAGATAGATAGATTATTAGAAAGAAAGAAAGAAAGAAAGAAAGAAAGAAAGAAAGAAAGAAAGAAAGAAAGAAAGAAAGAAAGAAAGAAAGATGGATTAGGTAGAAAGAAAGAAAGAAAGAAAGAAAGATGAATTAGGTGGTAAGAAAGAAAGAAAGAAAGAAAGAAAGAAAGAAAGAAGGATTAGGTAGAAAGGAAGAAAGAAAGATGGATTAGGTAGAAAGATAGATAGATAGATAGATAGATAGATAGATAGATAGATAGATAGATAGATAGATAGATAGATAGATAGATAGATAGATAGATAGATAGATAATTCAAAATAAAGAAAAAGAAAGAAAGAAAGAAAGATAAAAAGAAAAAAAGAAAGAAAGATTAGTTAGAAAGAAATATGGATTTGAAAGAAAGAAAGAAAGAAAGAAAGAAAGAAAGAAAGAAAGAAAGGATTAGTAAAAAAGAAAGAAAGAAAGAAAGAAAGATAGATTATTAGAAATAAAGAAAAAAGAAAGAAAAATAGACGATAGATAGATGAAAGAAAGAAAGAAAGCAATGATTAGTAAGAAAGAAATATGAATTTGAAAGAAAGAAAGAAAGAAAGAATTAGTTAGAAAGAAAGATGGATTTGAAAGGATGAAAAAAGAAAGAAAGGATTAGTTAGAAATAAAGAAAGGATTAGTTAGAAAGAAAGAAGGAAAGATATATTGGTTAGAAAGAAAGACAGATAGATCAGTTAGAAAGATAGATAGTATAGCTAGAAAGAAAAGATTATTTAGAAAGAAAGATAGTATAGCTAGAAAGAAAGATAGATTATCTAGAAAGAAATAAAGATAGATTAGTTAGAAATATAGATGGATTAGTTAGTTAGTTAGTTAGATAGATAGATAGATAGATAGATAGATAGATAGATAGATAGATAGATAGATAGATAGATAGATAGATAGATAGATAGATAGATAGATACATAGATAGATACACAGATAGATACATAGTCTATACATAGATAGATAGATCATTTGGACACAGAAAGTCAAATAGTTAAGACAGGCAGATGGATAGAAGAGGATAAAAGGAAGAGTAGAAAGGAGAAGAGATTATGAAAGGAGGGTAGAATAGGAGGACAGGAGGAGTAGAGGATTGGAGGAGGAGAAGAGGAGGGAAGAGAGAGGGAGAACAGGAGAAGTAGAGGCATAAATGCAACAAAAACTTGTAGTATCCTTCAGAAAAGAGCTGAGTGACTGTCCACCAATCAGAACACAGGACCAATTATGTGTGTCTCCCTTTGATCTTTGCTAATCAGCATCACCTGTGCAATCAGCTTTCCTATTTAGACAGAGGCCAAAATTGCTGATACTTGGCCTCGAACAAACCTCAATAGAGACAAAACTATAGGTTGTATTGGCGAAATGACCTGACCGTGAGCGAGACAAGGCCTTTGTGAACGATGTGATGTATTTTTTTTGTGGATAGAGTTAAAAAAAGGGACCACTTTGGCAAGTTAAAAAACTGGTTTGTATTGCTCTGATCACAAAAGTTTGACCTGAATTTATAATTGCTGCCAATGGAGGAATGTCTGTCACTCTTGTCCTTTGGAAGGACACAGAGAAAAAACTATAAGTCCCAGGGATTTACTAAACACATGAGAGGAACCACAACAAAAATACCTACGTTTCAAGTATAATTTTATGCCCAAAGAGTGAAAATTGTGGCCAGGCCAGCGATTTAAAAATTATTTTTTAGCATTAGTTTTCAAGCTGGCTCACTCTAGCACGTGCTCTAGCTCTGAACAGTCTCTCTCATTCACTCCCATTATAATTTCAGAAACGGCTTGAAAAACATCATGAGACTAAAGTAGAGATTGTGAAAAAAGTATAATAGATATCAAAAAGTTGAATACAACTTTAATAGCTGACAAATTTCTCAACATTTTAAAGTTTAAATGACAGAAATAGCTGAAAGTATGCAGAAGTTGTAGGCTTTGAAAGCAGAAGGAGCATAAAACAGAATTTGAAGAATTCTCCATTGACTTCCATTTTAAAAAATATGCACAAAAAGTTTAATAATTTAAAAATTATAAAGGTTATAAAAAAGAAAAGTAATAGCACACATGTCCTTGAAAAGCTGCACATTTTGATACTTGAATGGTTTTTGTAGCACAAAGTAGAGAGGAGAAGAAAGCGACCGAAAAACGTACGGAAGAATACGGAATAATAATAATAAGAAGAAAGATTTGGATTTCAAGAGTGTGAATGCTTGAAGCATTCACACTAATTATCACACATATAATAATTTTAAATAATATATATATATATATATATATATATATATATATATATATATATATTTACTGTATATAAATGATAAATGATGACAAAACATATATACTGTATATATTATACGAAACAATAACTTAAAGGGATACTTCACCTCTGGGAAGATTAATGTGTATTTAATATTGGTCATTAATATAGTAGAAATGTGAAATTATTTTTAAAATTGAAGCACTAGACTGAGAAAAGGCAGAAAATGTATTTTTTGCTCATGAGGCTGAAAGACGACAACTCCCAGAATGCACTTGCTTTGCTGCCCTTACGAGGCCACTCCCAAACCACGCCTACCGGTTACAGGCGACAGAATCCAAAAATTGGATACAACTAGGCTTGCTTTGATGCATTGTGAGTTATTTGATAAATTTCCAACGAAATAGTGCTAAATTGCATTGTACCGGGACATACTAATGTATATAACAACTTAGACTTTCACATTAAAAATATGATGCAAGGCAGGACCGTGTCAACAGAGTAGCTTAGTAGCTCTGCTTATGAACTGTTTTCCTCCAATTAAAATCAATATTTCTCATAGCTATATTTTTTCCAGAATAAAAATTCATTTTTCTCTCATATCAGGGGGATATGAGGGGGGGGGGGGGGAAGCACGGTAATTCGAAAATACTACTGGCTTTCTACTGATACAAAGCTTAATGCTAAATCCTGAATTATCCCTTTAAAATAAAATAATTAAATATTGTCTCCCCCTTTTCCATGCACCCCCGTCTCTTTCTAGTATTCTTTCCCGTTTCTCTCTCTCTCTCTCTTTTGCTCACATCCCCTCCATCCCAATTTATGGGGTTTGATGTCTTCAAATAAGGCTTGATAAAAAGGTCTGAGCAAAGCAATGGGAGCAGCCTGTAGCTATTACCTTTGTCTGGTTCTCTTTGCAGATTCACTCAGTGCCTCGGGAAGGACCTCTGTGCTTTAATGAGGATCATGGGCCGCAAAGTAGTGCAGGCAGAACAGTCCTGTCTCCTTCCATTACAGCAGAACTAGAGCGACGGGTCCAAATCTACACGTCTGGGGGTTCACATGTTTTGTTTTGTTTTATAATTAATGATTTATCATTGAGGCAAAAGGAGAGATTAAATAGATAATTACATTTCATGTAAACTAGGAAAACTATCATTTAGGCTACTAAATAAAGAAATTAAAGAAAATGTATCACCTTATTGCTTCTGGCTGGCTCCAGATGGGCTTTGTAGATTAACTAGGGCTCCTGACTGTGACTAAAAGGATCAAAT
Source organism: Pimephales promelas (assembly GCF_988280905.1). Classification (NCBI taxonomy): domain Eukaryota; kingdom Metazoa; phylum Chordata; class Actinopteri; order Cypriniformes; family Leuciscidae; genus Pimephales; species Pimephales promelas. The sequence continues at coordinate 24,151,239 of NC_142780.1, forward strand.
TATTAAATGTGTGAAAATAATTAAACTTTTTAGCGCATTCAGGAAAACTTTGTGTGCATCCGTAGGCCTATGCAGTTTATAGAGATGAGCTCTATACAGTACGTTAGAGAGTTTGAGCTAGTGTGTCCTGTCCATATCTTCAAACAAAACACAATGTGATGTTTAATTTGTGGTTCGTTTTAATGAGTCAGCGAAAAAGATTCAAGCAGCCTCATTAGTTAGAGGCGCGGCTTGCATCAGACTCACACTGCCAGTGAAACATCAGAGCCGTTAATGAGTTCACTACTGAGTTGACTCCCTGAACTGTGAGTCATTTTTACACAATAGTGCAATTAGGTTTGAGAGATTTAAATAAGTTCTTACACTGAATGTGCACAATGAGCAATTAAACATAAATATTTTTTTTGCTGTCGAAAATAGTTTTAAAAACAATTATTTGTACAAAAATGTGTACTTTGATCTTTAACTTTGCATATGTACATTTTCGTGGAATGTGTCTTAAATGAATGTTTGCCTTCAATGCAGAAAAGCTTCTGTGTAATATTCTATTCTGCATAGAATGACACCTTCAGCAAAGAAGAAAAAAAGCTGCAATTCTCAGTGTTTGTCCTGTCTCCTCTGTTGATATATGAGATAAAGATATGCTATTGACATGCCTGTAGTTCTGTGTGACAGACTGAGGGTCCGTCTGAAGCGTACAGCAGTGTCATGATAGGACAAACACAGCCACTAGAGCGACCTGTTTATTTCTCTGTGAAATACGCATTCTGCTTATTGTTTATAGCCATTAATCAAATTAGTGCACAGCTGATACCAGAGGGAAGAGGAGGATGTGCATGTGTTATAATTAGGAAAGATTACTCTCACTCATTCACGGTTTTACAAAAAAAAAAGAGAAAAAAAGATTCAGAACAATGAGCAAACAGGATTTATCTAGGCAGGGCAAAAACAAACTGTGGTAATACCAATTGTGAAAAGTTTAATAGGTTTAATAATTATCACTGTAAATGTAAAAGAATCACATTCTTACCTTTGACTGCGTGGTGATGCTGAAGGTGTTATTGAATTATGACAGGGCCCCGTCCACCCAACTGCGTTTCCGTTTAAAAATGTATAATTAAAACGAATACGATCTCCGTCCACACCTGCGTTTTATCTGCGTATTAGAATTGATCTACCTCCACATTAAAATGACTGAAAATGCCGATCACGTGACTATTCACAAACACTGGACATGCGCGTTGTAACGCAAAGTTGATGTTGCCTAGAGAGAAAAACAATAACGGTTACGTTAAGTGTTGGAGGAAATCAGGCACTAGAGACGATGGCGCACATTCACGTGTTAAAAAAAAAAAGTAACAGTTACTCAAACGCAACACTCGTCCGCATTCATAGATACAGTCGGCAACGCGTCATAGTTGGGGGGCGTGGTCGGCGTGGGGGAAAGCAGCGCGACCATCCTATGTATTTGAATGACAAAAATGTCATATTGCGAGTCATTTATGCCTGCCGACCGGCAACGATACATTGCAAATTTAACTGTAATAGGTTATGATTGCCCTTATTTAATTAAAAACTGGGCCATTGACCCAACCAAATGGCCGGAGGTGTCGTTTCCAGACTATTATATCTGGTTGAATCTTCAGGTAAGACATCGCGGAAGCTACCGGCAACACAAGCCTGTAACTCAATCAACTTGCGTATAAGTTACTATAAGTCCATAAAACCATGTCACTTACCAATTGTACGTATGCTTCACTCCAAACTATTAATCCTTTTGTAAAACGGTGATCAAAGTAGTCGCTACGAAGTTGCAGAGGGACTTTGCTGACAGTTATCCGAATTCTCACAGACTGCAGTCTGATAACCTTCAGCTGATAACGCTAATAACATCCCTTATGAAAAACAACTAAAGGAATCTTGTAGTATTTTAGGACAAACTATTATAGTAACGTTAATCCTATAGGAATACTATAGTATTTTGGGACATAGCCTAGAAGTATAGGTATTAATGAACATCACAGAAGTATTATACACTACTATAGAATACTAATAGCCATAGGATCACTATAGTTCTTTTTCGTAAGGGACGTAACGTCAGACAAATCTGGCCCACTGCCTAATACGAGTTAAACATCTACTACTATATCACACAGGGACCTCTACTCACACAGTAATCTAATAAGATATGATTAATTTTGCCATTTTGTCCTCCTATCCGGTTCTGCATGTATGTAAGAAAGGCTGTAGAACTTCAATTTGTAATTTGTTAGTTTATTGGTGGTACAGAAAACGACACCGCAACCCTTCGGCATGATTGTCCCATGTATTTCAATGAGCGCCAAGGCAATGATTTCCCCCACGGGCTAAATTCACACCACGTGACGGGGCGTTCCCGGGGGCGTTCCCAGACCAACCGACTGTATCTATGGAGATCGAGCGGGAAAAGTATAGGCTACAAAACAAAAGTCACACTACAAGAAGGAAAATAAAAGAAAGAATACAAAAGTCAGCAGAGTAGTTATCTCTCCTCCTCCCCCGTCAAATCTAACTGACTCACCGCACATGTCATGTGCAGTTCATTACATTATTAACATAAAATCACAAAGTGACGTTACAGCGCGCCGGTGTAAACGTTGGCTGACGAATCAGGGAAGGACCCGTCCTGACTGATGACACCCAATCATAGAGCCCAGCGTGAGCCTCTGCGTCATCATTTCTAAAGTCCTCCGGTTTGTCCTGTCTTCACTAAAACGCAAAACGGAGCTGCATTTCTAAACTTCTCCGTTTTAGGTCTTCGTCTTTTGAGTTTTAGTCTGGACGGGAGGTGCGAATGTAGCAAAGGTCTCCGTTTTTAAACGAAAATGCAGGAAGGGGCCTCAGTCTAAACCTTGAAGAAAATCATAATTAAATTAATTATTTCAGTCATGGAACTCTATAGAGGGCTCATAGTACATGCAATCTGCAAGCAATCACATCATTACTGCAAAGCCCAAGCTGATTGGCGTCTGCTGATCCCGATAATATTACTTGCTCAACATTTAAATATTCTGGTACAGTGTTTGCTGTAGTCCTGCAGCGTGCTATCAGTTCCTCTGAAACCCTCCACTTCCCCAGCTCCACCTGCCTGCTATGGGGATTTACATCTGCTATTAGCTATATTATAGCTATTTATGCAACGGCAGCATGTCTTAGGCTACATGCTAACAGCAACATGTACTGTATGTGTATCTAGCATTAGCAAGTCCATGCTCTGCAGCATAACAGATCCACTCTGCAAAAGCCAAATGTGTTAACATTGGTGTATTCAATAACATGCTAAAACTATTCAGTTGTCATGGTTGAGAACTGACACAATTACAAACATTGCAAAGTTCTATACCTAAAATGCATTTTGAGTTATCTGAGTAATCCAAAAAATAGCCATGATTTTTTTTTTTATAAATAATAAATCCTAAACCAACATGGATATACCTGCCATTTTTGCATTTTCCTTCTTATTGTTATAATTTTATCAAACTTTTTTTTCATTGTGTGTAAATCTGTTATTTAATGTTACCAATGCTTTGATAATACATTTTCTACCATACCAATAAAGCCACTTGAATCTATAGGAGCTTGCTGGACACCCTCATAATATGAACCAAATGTTCTCAGTTGACGATGGTTCTGGTTCTAAGAGGAAAATGTTTAAAATGTACAGTATTCCTGTCTGAGACTGAATCTTTCTCTGACTCAGTCACATAAGTCAGGCTCATGTTTGAAGTGAGTATATTTTGAGTTTTGAGTGGTTCTCTGTTTCAAACCAGACATCACACAGTCCTGCCCTGAGGAAAACTAACAAAGCAACTGCCAAGACAACAGACTTTTCAGATACACACACAAACAATACAAAACATTACACACATATACCTTTGCACTCAAAAAGAGGTCAAGAAAAAGGAGAAACAGATACTAATAGTGGTTTCCTTTGAGCACTGAGGGAAACATGTCTCATCTTGGATTTCATATGTAAATGTTAAACGCAAGGTGGGTTTTTTTGCCTATAAAGTGTTAAAATACATTCTGGTGTTTATTTATGTGGTGTGATCCAATGCAGATTTGGATCACAGAAAAAAAATCTAAATATCTAGTATCTAGCATTAAGTAAATAAGAAAAAAAAATAGTATAGTGTACCCCTTAAACATACAAACACTTAAAAATAAACTTGGCCTTAGAGTAATTTGAAATGGCCTTAAAGTAGAAAGCAAACAAATAAGCAGGCTTTTTACAGGCACAAAAAAAAAGTTTAGAGTTTAGGTATCAGTATATTCTTAATCGGCCTTCGATACACCAGCCTATGCAGTGTTATTTTCTATTTACTGATGGTTAGATATGTGTGGCATTATCTTCCATAAGACCTTGAGAGGAGACTATAAATATCCCTAACTGAACTCTTGTGCATCTGGCTGTGCTCTTTTGTTTTTATTTGTGTGTGAATTCCATAGAGTCCAGAAGAAGCAGTGCTCATGCTAAAAGCCACTTGATTAATCTGAACCTCGATTGCCCCCCGGGGCGCAGTATGACCAGAAGCATCTGTCCTGTGTTCGACATGGCATATTATTCCAAATGCAGATCCCTGTTTATCTTTCAACAAACCTAAAATGATTTCTTAAGTCCCGTACAAGAGAATGAGGTGCATTCAACTAAAACCTGAGTCATCTGGCTCATGTCTCATCTCTGTTTCAATCCCGCTGTGTTCCTGTTATGATGGAAGGGCAAGGTCACATAGAACTGCCGATTCAGATAGCAGGTCACAACTACTCTATTTACACAACAGTTGCAACACTCTAATGCTTGCATGTGTTTGTGTTTGTGTATGAATGCATGTATGTTCAGATTGTCCTTATTTGTCTGTGTTGTTGCTTTTATGTATGCACAGCTGTGAATTTGTTTACCTTGCTATACTTCATGGACAAATTTGTGCCCAGAAGTTAGGTAAATATGATAAAAACTCTTTGGGGATCTCCTCATTTGTAAAAATGAACAATTACATAAATTCATGTATTCTTTCATACTAAAAATGCAGTTTTTGCAGGAGTATAGGGTTAGGGTGAGTCTGTACTGTAGTAATTAGATTTAGCCATATTAAGTCTATGATGTATCCAAATTTAGATAGCAAGTAAATGTGTGAGTAAAGTAGGTCTGTATATGCTACTGCATGAATCTCACAGGACTTTTGCTGGTGTGATTATGTTTCTAATCGTACAACATGCCTGCAGGCACTTGTCTATGTATGCTTCACAGATACTTGTTTATGAACATTCCCCATATGTGTTTGTTTGTGTGTGTGTGTGTGTCTATACTCGGTGTGTGCATCCCGGTGAGGAACATGGCCGTCCTGGTTTCCTGCTGCAGGCCTGGCTGCATTGATTGGAGCAGAAAGTGCTGATACGGCAGAGCAGCTCAAAGTACAACTCGCCCTGACCCACTGATGCTGAAAACATGCACAGAAGACAGACCAACATTTACAACACTTTACTTACTCCAGCATCCTTCTCTCTCTTGGTGTACTGCATTGCACTGCAATGCACATTTGAGCAGTGTTGCTTTAACCTCATCAGCAAACTCCTCTACACGACACTAAACTGAATTGAACTGTTCAACGAACAGAACTGGATTAATTTGAACAAAACTCAACTGTATCAAGCAACTGATTTGAAGAAACTGAATGCAACTATAGCCAACCAAAGCAGAGCTAAATTCATCCGAACCTTAATGAACTGAATTTGATTATCTGAATAAAATAGAACAAAACATCTATTTGTGAGGGGGAAATCACACTGTGATTTAAAGGAGTAGTTCACGTTTAAAAAAAAAACTGTTCAAAGGGCTTTAAACGATTCCAGACAACGAATAAGGGTCTTATCAAGCGAAACGATCGCTCATTTAAAAAAAATAAAAATAACAAAGTTTAAGTTTTATAAGCTCAAATGCTCGCCTTGCTCTGTTCTGTGATGCGCGTTCATGACTCTCCTGTTCGAACGTGTTTATCAAAATGAACAAATCTTTTTTCGAACGAAATGAATGAATTGACTTGGAAAAAGATTCGTTCATTTTGATGAATGAGTTGGAACAGGAGAGTCACGAACGAACGTGCATCACAAAACAGAGCAAGGCGTCCATTTGAGCTTATAAAATTTAAACTTTTTAGTTTTAAATGAGCGATCGTTCCGCATAGAATTTCATGACTAATACAGTCTCATCCCAAAAAGTCATATAACTGACGTCTTGGGACGTCTTTTGACCATACGTCAATATCCGCCTTTTTAGGGCCCCCTTAAACGTCGGTAGATGGCGATCCCGGGCCGTCATACAACTGACGCTTTACCTTTAACGTCAGTTAGGTGACGGGTTAGGTTTAGGGTTAGGTTTAGGTCTGGGGTAGAGTTAGGATCCCATAACCTCATCTACCGACGTTTAAGGGGGCCCTAAAAAGGCGAATATTGACGTATGGTCAAAAGACGTCCCAAAACGTCAGTTATATGACGTCTTGGGATGAGACATGACAGAACCTATAGAGTTATCTGAACAGAACTAAATTAATTTAACTAATTTGAATAAAAAAAGAACACATTTTGATTCAATCAGATTTATAAAGGGCAGAACTGAAAAAAAAAATTTGAAAATTGAATGAATAGAACAGAATAACTGAATTGGGCTGTGTTTCCCAAAAGCACTGTAAGCCTAATTAGTTTGTAAAAACCATTAGCACCAGTGGTCTCTATGCGATTTACTTATTTATTTCTTAAGATCCCATTGAGATATACCATTCTCTTCCTCAAGGGAGACCTGGCCAAGACGGCAGCACAGAGTTTCACACAAAAAAACAAGGACAAAATACAAATAAAATATATGTGAAATGCAGCCCTGACCAAGTCAGCTGAACTTAACAATATGAAAATAACAATTTAACTAAACTGAATTGAATTGATATACCAAACAAAACACAACATTTCTCAAAAGCATCATAATAAACTGTGGAAACCATGGTGCCAATGCAAACAGAACTGCTATCGGAAGGCAACATACAGTAAGTAATGAGAGACAGGAGAGAGAGGCAAATGCTACATTTTCAAATAAGATGAAGACAATTGAGCAGCGGTGATCAAGCGGCAGAGCTGTGTTTAGCAGCACACGGTCTTCAAGAGTTTAGGTCTTAGTTCAGGTCTCCACTGTCTCTGTTACTGCCTAATTCAAAAAGGAGAAACAGAACAGCTTCTCTCTCTCTCTCTCTCTCTCTCTCTCTCTCTCTCTGCTATCTCTCTCTCTCTCTCTCTCTCTCTCTCTCTCTCTCTCTCTCTCTCTCTCTCTCTCTCTCTCTCTCTCATACTGCATGTCTGTAAAGAAGGGTGTAATTTATAACCTCTCTCTCGGCTCTTCGTCTTGAGGTTATTGTGCTATATTTAATGCCTGTGTAATGATGAAGGCAGGTAGTCTAATCTTGGGTGAGAAAATGCCCTGGAGAGAGAAGAGGAACTGAAAGAGAGAATGAGATGGAGACAAAAAGGCAAAGATAGAGGAGGAAGAGAGGGTCTGTAAAGAAAATAGATTGCAGAGTTAAGGATGAAGTTCATTCCTGCCTAATACAAACTGTGAAATATAATTAAAGAATATAATCACATTATTATGGTGTGTCACTACAAAACATTTCCAGTAGACCCAGTGTACTTTAAAACTGTTTGGCTTGACAAGTAATTGATGATACTATTTATTTATGCAATTATAATATTTATCTGGCATTAAATTAAAATGCACAATAAATTATATATATATATATATATATATATATATAAATGTTATTACATTTTTACAACAACTGTTAAATATTAAATACACCAATTTTTGATATGTTCAAATCTGCAGTTTTCAACAATTACAAAAGCTGTTGGCAAAATGTAGAAGACTGCAGTACCCATAATACAATGTGCTGTAGTGGATTCAATGGATTTATTAATCTCAGAGGGAGATACAAGCAGCAAATCAACACTGACTGATGTTCAGATTCAGGTCAGCTACATTGCTCATTGTTCCCACAAGCCTTTACCTCCAGTATTGTATTGTCACTGTTGAAAAGTGTTATACTCTGCTCCTGGAACAGTTTGGATGCTCTGCTTAATCTACAGTCTAAATCTCAGCTTTTGCTTAGTCTGTTGCTGGGTAGGCTGATCCTACATCAGTGATGTAAAAGTATCATGTAACAAGATCTGAGCTCTCCTTGAGGACATCAGTCGGTTTTCAGTCTATAGGATCGGTCTAAATCCCATTGCTGAGGGAGAGAGGAGAAAAAAAAGATGTGCATGCATGAGATAAAAAAAGGAAAATTCTGTCATTATTTACTCACCCTAATGATGACTAAGCTGTGTGCTATTTATAATTCCATTGAAAAAATACAAGAAAAGAAGTAACTGAGAGATAGAGAGAAAGAATAAGAGAGAGAAGCAAGAAAGAAAAGAGTTAGAGATGTGAGATTGAACAGCCAAACAATAGAGCCACAGGCGTGGAGACACCAGAGCGTCCAAATCCCATTGACTGTTCAGATGCCCTGTGCTCACTCTCTCTCTCTCCCATACACACAAAGACACAAGCGTTATCTCTTAGAGGACACACGTTGTAAGTTTATACTCACACTAAGAGTCTCAAAACAGCCTCTGGCTACCACTCACATGTGGATTTAGTCAAATTTCTGTCAACAACCAAATCTTGATCCTTTTCACTCACAGGCAGTTTGTGAGATAGCCTGCGTTTCATAATGGGAATGATAAAGGAAAGCCATGGAGAAGTGCTCAAAACACCTGGGGATGTTTATAAGAAGGTTTAGCTGGTGATATTCAGCAAAACTTACATGATGAAGGTGGCTAAATAACTGGCTGGCTAAATGAAAGGGAACATATTATGCTTCTTTTTTTTTCAACTTTAGTGTGTAATGTTGCTTTTTGTACTTGACAAAGGTCTGCAAAGTTATAAAGCACAAAATCCACTCCAAAGGGAAGTGTTTACTATTTTAGTAAGCACTGCTTCTAAACCGTCTGAAATACCAACACATTCTCATCCTTTGCTGTCACATAGGTGACGCCATAAGACATTTCGTCGAAATACTACGCACATGGCACCCTTTAGCGTCAATTTAAAACGCACTGTTATGGGTAGGTTTAAGTCTGGGGTAGGGTCTGCGTCTCATATTGACGCTGGATGCCAGTCACCTATATGACGCCTTGGGTTCTGCGTGTTATATTGATGCTAAAGGGTGCCATGTGCGTAGTATTTCAACGAAATGTCCAATGCATTCTCACCCCAAGGCATCACCTTTGACCATGCTTCAATATTTGACGTTTTAGGTGCCCTTTAGCGTCAGTTACATGACGCGATACTACGGCGTCATCTAACTGACGCTAAAGGAAAGCGTGTTTTTTATTAGGTTTAGGTGTGGGGTGGGGGTAGGGTACACGCGATCCTAGGGCGTCATCTAACTGATGCTAAAGGGCGCCTAAAGCGTCAGATATTGAAGCATGGTCAAAATGCTTCCCAAGGCGTCAGTTAGGTGACGCCTTGGGGGTGAGAATGGGCTGAAATGTCATGGCGTCACCTATATGACGCCAAAGGATGAGAATGGGCTCGAAATACCTTGATTGTAGTCTTGAGTTTTTTTTTCGGGTAAGTACACATCACAAAATTCCTCATTTCAGTTCAGTACCTTGATCAACTATAACCATGGGGCAAAATATATTTAAACAGATTTGGCTTGCTGTCCATGGTTAAAAGTTTGCTCTTAAATCAAGATCGAACCTTTCTTCGATTGGTCCAGCCGACCAATCAGAGCACATTGCATTCAAGCATGAAAACATCTATTAGCCAGTAATAGTCAGTTAAGTGACGCCTTGGGGGTGAGAATGGGCTGCAAAACAAAATCCAGACTTTGTCAAATATGTGGCCTCTTTAAGAAATTCTGGGAACTACCCTGCTAGAAAATCCAATTTAAGCTAGTTTCTAGTTCATCCAAGCATACATTAGCTGGTGGTAAACAATTGTCTTACAGTATCACCTTAAGGTGGTCAAGCTGTTTTAGTATATGTTCAACCATCTAATGAGGAGCTTGGGCCAGCTAATGACCAGGTAGAAAATCTAGAAAGCTGCCATGTTCCATAACATAGCTACCAAAGCAGTTTAAACTGGACTTTCACAGTCAATCCCAGGTTACAAAATGTTTTGACTGAATTTAACGCATTGGGTCATTTTTTAAAATGTACTTTTAATTACCTGAATATTCTTCTTCAAAGAGTGCCTAAAAATGCATTTTCATAATACATCTTAGGCTTCACCATGACAAAAGCTGAAAGGTTTTCCCTTTTGCCTCCATAGGGACATTTTTATCACTTTGCCTGTGTTAATGCTAACTGCATAAAAACACAGGTCTGTATTTTTATTGTAATTTTACTATTTCACCACACCACTATTTCCTTAAAAACAATTTTTTTTTTTTTTTGCACAAGGTACACAAAATACTCCCACTCAGCGCCTTTAGGACAACAATGGCCCCATTGAAACCCATTAAAACTGCATTTTTCCCAGGGCCATTTAACTATAAAATGATCCAATCTTTGTTAAGAGGCTTTCATTCTGTTGGCAAGGCTTCAAAAATTACATTTTTACTTTTTTTTAATCAGATGATGCCATTTTTTCAGGTTTGGTCTATAAAGCAAATTCTCGAGTTATTATTGTTTTCTGCTTTGGCACATTATACAGCCAGTAGGATCAATTATGCAACGATATTTGTGTGGGTGTGTTGGTATGGATGTCAGAGTGTGGTTGGTATGTGTGTTTTTAAAAACATATATGCGTGTGCATGTGTGTGTTTGTAATTTTGAGAGAGGAAAGACTCAGTTGCAAAACAAAGTTGGAGTTTTGCTGGCAACTAATTGGGAAAATCTAATACTGCGCCCAAACAAAATCTTACTGAAATCTCATTTTTTGAGACATCAATCTCAAATTTGGAACACAACTTTATATTAATGACTTTGATTTTACAGCCGTTTTTTAGTTCAACTTGTTTTATAAAATATAAAATCATATAAACCTGAATAACTTTTTTTTTTTGGATTTACTTTGGATTCATTCTTAACTTCAGCAATAATCTGCCATGGGTCTTCTTTAAAATGATACCAAACTTAAGTCTGTGCTCATAAGTTAATGTTATGACAGTTGTTTTTTTCCCTCTGGAGCTATGTGTAACTTTTTTTTTAAAATGAGGCACAAGGGTTAAACATTTAACCTCATGCTAATGTGAATTTCTGCTGTTCGAGTCCAAAATGCTACTTTTGTGTCCATTGGAAAAAGTAAACAATGTAATAAACGCTAATTACCAGTTTAGACCAGCTAGAATCCAGCTCCCATAAAACACAGCCCCTAGTTTAAGTTAGACATTCAGTTGGTTTACCTCACCGTAAATTCATCTGTTGATTGAATACAACAAGTGGTTAGATCTTTTTTTTTTATTAAACAAATGTTTTTAATCAATTGAATTCTGTTCAAACAGTGTATAATTATGTATTTTCAAGCTGAATCTCAGCCCTGCATGAATAATCACAGTGGACACACGGCAGACACACTCACAGCACTTCACAATGCTCTCAGTCCAATACGCTGGAGTGTGCTCTATTTAAAACGGCGAGAGTCAGTGTAAAAATGGACCTGCAGTGAGAGGAGATGCATGTTCCTGTAGCTGAGGAGAATAAATAGGTCTTAGTCATTCTAAAGCCTCGCTAATGCAGCATCTCTGCCTCTTGCAACCACTGACTCACGCACATCAAAGGCTGTTGTGGGGCATTGCTCCGCCTTCTCGCCTGCTGAATATGCATGATGTGTTAATTCCTCAGCCACGTTAAATGAAAGGTTGAAACAAAAGCATACGCCCGGCCTATATTTGCGCACAAGTTCATCGCAGAAAGGCTGCACTAGCATACACTTTGGGAAACACTAAATTACACTAACTAAGTGCTTAGGCATGAGTTAAATGGATTAAAACTTTACTTTGAAGTCCTTATGTTACCAGCTTACATTACTGCAACAGGCACAGATGACAAAGCAGCAATAATCAGAACATTATGGCTCTTCAGAAATGCTCCTTCAAGCCTAATATTAGACAACGATTGCACACAAGCACTTGGCCTATACACACTAATGGGCAGAAGCATTGTTCGGGCACAATTAAGGAACTGAACCGTCCCTCTCATACAGATATTCAAAAGGAGCCATTAAAAATGTACTGACTGTTCAGGCTAGAACACGCTTTCTCAGCTGCATGTCATCCAAACTGGGTCAACTTCCCTCCCTCCTCCATCGTTTTCTCTCTCTCTTTCTCTCTCCCTCTCTTTCTTTCTCCATCCTTCCCACCATTTCTCTCTCCATCTCACCCTTCCTCCTCCTAGAGACCTGAAAGCGCTATTCTCTGCCTGGGAATATTTGCCGTGCAACAGAGCAAGAGCATGCAACAAGAAACTCTTACCGCTCTCAAAATAGACACCTCAAAGATACACAGACCTCATTATGAATGACTGAAAGGCCTCATGAATTATTTGAATCTTCCACTGTCTGCCAGATAAAACGCGCACTCTAATTCTGTGTAAATAAGGATGATTATATATATTTCTATATGGAAACTTAAAGCATCTAATGACCTCATCGGAGAGGAATTAACTAAGGTTAAATGTGTGACCTCGTGCTAAAGTGAATTTCAAATGTTTAAAGCTTCAGGTGTGCTATTTTTACAACATTTTTGTCCACTGGAAAAACAGGTAGCATTTTAATTTGAATGAATCTACCCCTAAACCTAACCTTAACCCACCTTATATTACACGTAAACACGTTAATGTTTATTTTAAAAGATTATTTTTAAAGTGCTACATGCAAACACAGATCACATAAAGATGCCTTATACATTGTCTATTCTCATCTGAGGTAACACTCTCTCAAGGGGCTGCGCAACAGCTATAAAAATCCTCTCTCTGAGCAACCGGCTGCTACTTGTAGCTACTGAAGTGTGTCTGAGAAAAGTTAGCCTGCAGACATTGCTTTTCAAGACCTCCACCTACACGGACAACAAACCCTGATGAGAGCATCAGAAGGAACAGTGTGCTTTATGTTACAGGTGTCATGGTCGCGGTGTTCGAAAAGAAAGCACACATACTGTATGTATTAGAATGCTATAAAAAAGAATAAAAAGACACAAGCTGCTTGGTTATAAACGGAACTTTAGAGAAAGGAGATCGCTGGGCGGTGAAACATATCTGAATAACAGAGGATGTGTCAGACAGCTGAGGTACCGAGAACCCATATACTGTGGAGGATACATATGTCATCTATAGTACCTTGCTTTAAAGGAACTGTCAAATCTGCAGGACTGGGCAGTTGCAGAAGGGAAACATCATTGTAGGGACTTTCATTCCGCACCACTGAAACGTGAAATTCTTAACTCAAAAAACATCAAAACCTAACATCAAAGGTGTGTTTTTGCCCCTAACACAAACTACTGCAGAGTTTAAAAGAGTTTAAATTATTTCATATTATAATCTAAGCAGTATCTTAAATCCACTAAGATGAAACAGTCAACTACAGGAACCAAAAAAATTACCTTATTGATACAGTGATTTGAGGTCATTTCTATAACAGATAACTAAGGGGATGTTTACATGGCAATAATGTACTAATAACGAAGAAAAGATTTAACTGTGTTTTTCGCACACAGACAACAACGTTGTCAATGTTCACATGGATCAGAGAAAATGACTACAAAGTTGTATTATTCATGCCAGACCAGTAGTTGGCGATGTCACTTTGTAAAGAAACACTATGTGACTGAATACGCATTACATCACCATTTTCACAAATTCACGTTTTTGTAGTTTACACAGAGATGATGATAACAGTATCGTTTTCAGGCCCCCAAAGCAGTTGTCGAATAAATGAACGGCCAAAAGGCATAAAAAGTTTTTTGTTTTTGTGTGAAACGAGTGGGGTCACTTTTGTGAAATTTCATTAGTCATATAAAAGTGTAGCGATATATGAAGCACTGCTCACACAAATCACTTTCAAACAAAGCAGCTTTATTTTGACCAACCGCAGCGAGACCAATTTGATCTTATAGCAAAACTTTCTGTGGAGAAATCTTTCGCCAAAATTCCAATCACATGGATTTCTATTGAAATTACTGAATTTCCAACACAATCTCACAGCAATTCTTAAATATTTTATGTTTTAGCGAATTGGTGGCTAATGCATATTAGTTTGTATGATCTCATTTGTATGTTTTTGTTCGATCTGCTTATGCTCCAGTGATGGGTCTGTTTAGAGTGTGAGGTCCTTCATGCTTTTTTAAATAATCATACGAATTAATCCACAATTGCCACCTCGTAACATAGTTAAAGCTACACTGTGTGATTTTTACCCCCATCTAGCGGTGAAAAGGTATACGACCATCCAGTGAATATTAGTTTCTGTTCCTCTCAATTCCGATTTGGTTTTAACTCCTACGGTGGCCAATGTAGTCCAAGATTAACGTGGCTTCCAGTTCGACCTCATTCATGAGTGTTAACTCAAACGTAAATGTGAAAGCTTGAACGGGTATGTCCCTCTTTGGCTAATGTACTTTCAAGATGGAGGGGCAACATGGCGACCGACATTAGAACCCCTTACCCATATGTATTTTCAATGGCATATTACACACTCACGAGAATACTTTATTACTTGAACGAAGTAAATATACATTAATGAGCACATATTTTTGAAAGAACTAAGTGTTTTTAGCTAAGAATAAACTAAAAGAGTTACACAGTGTAGCTTTAAATTGTCCAGTGAGATCAGGTTGAAATTTTACCAAACAAATTCACCGCCGAACAACAGTATGGTGATATGAGAAACTTTAAAGTAGTGCCGTTTCAATTGACGACGGAGAATATTCAAAAATATTAGACCACACTCATAATAATTTAATTCAAAAATGGAATTACAATATTTTCCAAGTGCTATAAACCTTTAGTAACTCTGTGAAGAACAAACTGAATTTTTTTTTGTTATTTGTGCAAACAAATTCACAGCTCTAAAATCTCATTCAAAAAGATATCTTTTAAATGTGGGTATGACAGTCTCTCACAGAACTACAAGCGGGAATATTTAGGGAATAAACACAAGAAAAAGATTATCAGGGAATAGCAAGACTTGGATTGTGCGATACTCAAAGCTTAAGGTCAATTACTCAACATCAGAAGAATATTGAGAACAAGGACCACTATGCAGATTTTTAAGGCTTGAACATTCAGCAAAAAATAATAAGAATAATAATGTACAAGTGGCATTTTGCTGAGTTTTCTTATTAGCGTGTTGGCATGTACAGAAACTGGCCCGCTTGTAGTACATCAACAAACTCTTTTCATGAATACTGCTCTGAAATGTCTGTGTTTTCAAATACAAGGCTTTCTTTAATAGCCTCTGATCTAATCCATCAGTTGACACGGCACAATTTCAGCCATTGCTGATTGTAACATGGATATTGATTCTGGCTTTCCAGAATGAAAACAGTGATGTCACCAATAAGCAGTTACTTTGACTAAACCCAATCCAATCACTTCTAAAAATGTTTATTCTGAGATCAAGCTGGGTCTCAGCTGTAAAAGTAAACCTGCTTGACTTGAGAGAAAGTTATGGGGTTTGTCAGAGGACCTCGGGGAGCACCTGGAGAGTACAGCAGACACAGGAATCACTCAGGGGATGCTGTGATCCTAAAGCAGAGAGACAGGGACGAAACAGCAAACAGATCAACGTGTGCGGCCCCTCGCACAGCTGTCTCCGGTTAAATAATGGCTCCTGCTGATCCCATCCTGCTAGCACAATTACCCAGAGCTCCGGAGACCAGAGCACAGACGCTCAGAATGCTTGGATAATGATTCCCAGCAAATTGATGACACTGGTGGCCTCGTTTGCACAAGCTAGATTAACCTGAGCGGGACAGTTTGGTGCTCCTCGATGAACGAGAGCTGAGCAGATACAGGGGAACTGCAGTAAAAGCAGCACTTCATAGTGCGTGTTTGTGAAGTGGATTACATCCTAACACACTGGCAGTTTATCACCGAAAGCACAACTCAAGTGTAATGCATCCCTCACTTGAAGCAGTAAAACAAACACGTATTTATGTGGATTGTTAACATACCATGAAACCTGTTGATTCGGGTAAACAAAAGCACACGGTTTTCTTATACAGCGAAGTTTGTGTGGCGAGAATGTCACCTTAAATGAAACTCAGCACCTGTGGAAATGGTTCCCCCTGGACTTCCATTATTGCCAATCCATTGTTTCTAGTCTATCAGCGTTTGGTGCTACATTAAAAACAACCAATTGCTACTGCCGGAGTGGATGTACTGAACCGTAAATAATCATAGCAGGTTTTCACCCATCCCATCTCTTGGCCCGTGTTGCTTTGTCAGTGCGTGTGCATTGATTTTCATTCACCAAGATTAATTGGGCTCTTTAATAGACTAATTTCACAGAGGAACGGCAATAATCAGGGACAAATGAGCAACAGACTGTGTTTGTTTACTTTGCCTTTATTATGAAGTGCTTAAAATGCCTTGTGTCTTGTGCTTACATAATTTGAACATTGGCTCAAAAAGTCGCAGGACATTTTTTTTGTTTGTTTCTTGAACAGGTTTAGTGGATTCATCTACAGTAAAAAGGTTTTTCCTCTTCAAATGAGTATCTACATGAAGATCATTTCACAAACTGAGCTGTTGTTCCTCTTTCGATATATAAAAAAGGAAGATTGAGCTAGGTAACATCTACCTGAATCTAGGGTTTTTGTGCTAATTTTTAAGGATTTCTACAATGAAGTGCTTTTGAACTCAGGGACACCCAAACTGGTGAAAACAACGTGTCAGATCTGAGCTGAGCTGGGAATGCAGTGCGAGTGCATTACAGAACGGCTATGCAGATGGCACACCTTCCTATCACTCAAGTCCTTCTTGTCCTTGCGTGTCCCTTTAAGTTGAACCATTAAGAAAAAAAAAAACATTACATGTTGAACACTTCTAGAGAATGGTTCTGAATTGCTTAGAGTGGAGTTATAGCACTTTGGGCCTACATCCTAAATCTACGTTAAATTCGAGGCAGGCAGTGCATAAGCAGAGAGCAAAGGAAGATGGTTTAGACTTATGGATTTAGTCTCACTAAACTCTACATTGGCATTTTCCCTGATGTGGCATTTTTAAATGTTTATTAAGAGTATTGGATCAAAACGTACCTGATTTAGAAAAAACTGCTATAGGTAATACTTTATTACTTTCAAAAATACCATGCATTATGATTATTGCTTTTTATATTCTTAAGAGAACCCCTAGAAATATTTCCCCCTGATACTATCTCTACATTTTGGCAAAATTATAAGCTTTGTGGTATTGGCATAGATTTCTTTTCATTTTGCATGCAGTATGTAGGTATACAAAAAGATAATCAAAACAAACAAACAAACAAAAAAAATTTTTTTTCTTCAATTATTACCATGGATCTAAATGCTTTGGCGTGTTAATAAGACTGGTGTAACCCAAAAGGCAACATTATTCAGAAAGAAAAATGTCCAAAAAAAAAAAAAAATATCACACTTTCAGTGCATCATAGAGAATCATACATCCTAGATGAAGTAATTAAAACAAACAAATAATAAATATTTAAAAAAAACTAAATAAATAAATAAATACCGGTTTACCTCGATTGTGAATACGTTTGGGCCACTTGCAGCAGTGTGATAATATCCACTGACAATACAAAAGAGTTTTATTTTAATGAGGAACATGGTGTCACTCAAACCTTCATTCGATGCCAGTCATAGTCAAGTGTTGCGCACGGCGTCGAGGTGAATTGTCTGAATGTCATTTAAGGACATGGTTGCTGAAGTGCATGCGAAGGTCCCATATTCCTTTAAGGTCAACTTTGCAAAAGAAACAGAAAAAAATTGATAAAATTGTGCTATTATTCGGTTTCATTTTGATTATGAGACATAACTGGGTAAGATAGCGTAATCATCCTAACACGTGACGGGAAGGGGGGGAGTGTGCGTTTACAGACCGGAAGTCACGCCTCGACGGACGCGAGCGGCGAGAACGCGCCTTTAAAGCACGCCGACTCGTAGTGCTTGTTCAGATAGGACTTGAGTGCGAAAGTTTTGTTGCATCGCTTGCATTTGTAATGCTTAAACGCGGAGTGGGTCTGCATGTGCGCCCGCAGGTTGGAGCGGTCGGCGAACGCTTTCCCACAGTGTGCACATCCAAAGGGCTTCTCGCCCGTGTGAGAGCGCATGTGGCCCTGCAGTAGCCAAGGTCTGCTGAACGCTTTCCCACATATGTCACACTTGTGCTTGAGGTCATGGGTGAGCAGGTGCATGGCCATGGCTGGCATGGACACGTACACTTTCCCACATGTCGGGCACTTTTTGGCCATCTTGCTGTCCAGGCTCCGGTGCGTCTGTTTGTGCCTGCTCAGGTTGGAAGACGTCGCGTAGGTTTTGCCACATTCGTTGCACGTGTGCCTCTGGAGGGTCCGTGAGCTGCTGATCACCTTCCGACGGGACCTGCCATCCGTGATGAAGAAAGCGTCCACGGTGTAACCTTCGCTCACCGCATTGTCACCGTTGATGTACCCGGACGTGATCTCTGACTGCGGGCTGTCCGGTTGGTCCGAGTCAGGTGCTCCGTAGTCACTGTGGTTGCTGTCATAGATGGGTCCCGGGGAAGGTACTTTAGTGCCACCGTCACTTTCTCCATCATAAACGGCCGGGGTGATGTAGTCACTGATGTAGCCTAGCGTGGAGAGAACAAGATCTTTTATTCAATTATTCATATTCACAAGGGACTCGAGTGAGGACAATGGGGTTCGGCGGTGCAACGGCCACTTTTCCGCTCAATTTATCTCCACCTTGGCAAAAGGCGACGGGCAACCAGATTGTGCCAGTGCTGCTCTTTGAGATTCATTAAAATGTTCAACAAATTCAGCATTTCTCTTTGAAGACAATTAGACTTAATGACCATTCACTGCAGGAATTTTCAAATAGAACACATGTCAGTTTGACTTCCCATTATTCCAGAGTTATTTCAGGACAAAGCCATGGAGCTGTGAAGGATACCGCATTTACTGTGGACTTACAGTACGAGCACAGATAGCACTTTTTTTCTTACAGTGGGAGATTAATTACCCCTTTCTAAAGGCACCACTATTAGCACAGTGTGCAGCTGGACTAAGCGTTTCTTTGATTTGCAGAATAAACAAAACACCTAAGCTCATCTGGAAGTGACTGGGCTCCAAGTTGCTGAGAAGTTACACGTTGTTAACAGCAGCAGATTTTCAGAAGGCATGTGTCATGCATGTGGCATTATATTTGCCTTTCCATTATGGTTTAACATAAATCACAAGCAACGCAACAGCGGTGCCCAATCCTTTAAGTGGATATCTACTTTCTTCCTGCAGAGTTTCATTTATACAGTAAATGAACCTCTATGAAAATCTCGCTATGGTTGGATTTGGCTAAAGTGTGCTAAATAAACAAACAAAAAAAATAACATATGCATTCCTTTGCAATTACCTTTGTCGTGTATCCGAAAGCTAAGATCGGTCCTGGACCTGCCGTACGCGCTCTCAAGTTCCGTGGATGAGAAATCATCTAGCTTCAGCTTTTTCACCAAAAAAGACCTTGGCATGTTTAGAGCGCAGAGCTGAAATCCTCTTCCAGCACGTTATCCTCTCTTTATCCACCGCACAATAGAAGAGTTGGTCCTGTAGGGCTGAAAGTCACCTGAGCGGGAGGAAAGACGAGGAAGCTCCGTTGCTTCAGCTGTGCACGATCCGTTCTGCACAGGCGAAATGCAACTTCAGCACTGGACAGCAGCAGATCCGCCTCCCCGAGCCCGAGTGTCAAAGTGCGCTTAGACCCAAATGGAAGCGCTCCAAAAATGGGCAGCTTTAAATGCGTGCAGGTTTCCGGAGAAGCTATTGTTGTTGTTGCTGTGAAAGCGAGGGGAGAGAGAGAGAGAGAGAGAGAGGGAGAGGTGTCCGCTGCTTCCTCTGCTCGCGCGGTGTCGGTTTGATGTCTGAGCTCTGCTGATCAGCTGCTGGGATTTATAAGCGCGCGATCAGGTGGGAGATGGAGATGGAAGTGCTTAATTTCATCCATCAGAAATCTCCCGGGAACAACATTGGACGAGAATGATTTATTGATGCTGTTACTCTCTCTTTTTTCCCCACATTCACGGCGCCCGCCACGTTTCTGAGGAATATAAAATGTATTGTTTGGAAAAGTCGAGTTACGACAATATTGAGCGTCATCCAGGCTTAGAAAATTCGCATTTCTTAAATTAAAGTGAATCACATGTATATATTTTCACATATATTTTTTGGTATATTTGAAAGAACCTTTTAGTTTTTCATTCCGTCGATCTATAACTGAATAAGTCAATACAAAATAACAGTTACACCAACTTGGTCTGTTCCTGTTTCCTTTAGTCGTATTCTGCACCTCTACTCTGAAAGCTTGCATGGGACTTCACCTGAAATATTATACACAGCAATGTCTTGCAATTTGTTTTATTTAATAAATTTATTATATTAAATAGTAATTTATTACTATTTATTAAATAGGCATTTGCTTTATATATATATTTGTTGTGTCATTTGTCCAAAATAGAAAAAAAATATTCTTGCTGTTTTTCAAAACAAATAAGTTTTTTTTTTTTTTAAACTGTTCTTAAACATGCACTAATAGCCTATTGTTTAATCAGAATTACTTAAAATCCCATCTAGTCCCTCCTATCATAACTAATAAACTGCCTATCTCTTTGGTTTGTATCACTGGGGTTAGGTTTATGAAAGGCACATTTTATGCTCCAAAGTGAAGCAAAGATAATATTGCGTCTTATTTCAAAAGTTATTTAAAAGGATAATAGCAGATAATAGATAATAGCATTTAACTTAAACTTTGATTTTCAAACCCTCTGCTCTGAAGCGTTCACAAAATGCATCCACAAACTCCACAAAACCCTTCAAAGTGGTTTTGCAACAGATTTACAAATTTTAGTCAATATATTCCTTCCAGTTAGCAAAATTAGTAATTTATTTGATTCAAAAGGGCTCAAACCGCTTAAATTGGAACAAAGTGTTGCCGAAGTTCATTACACTTGAAAACTTGAGAAAACTCTTTAAATTACATTATGTATATTGCTTGAAGGAATGAAAATAAAGATGTTATTTTTACAGTATCTTGTTCTTTTGGCAGTGCAACAGAAAAGTTAAAGTCCTCAATGATTAAAAAAGAAAAAAAAAACTAAATATAGAGGCCAGAAGACAATATTCTTGAACCTAACCATATAACCTTATGAGCTGGATTCAATTATTTGAGAATATAAAGTAAGTTTTTCAGACATAAAGTACTCTTAAACATGCCTATTTCCATGTTTAACTATAGTATTATCTAAAATCCCATCCACTCTGTGCTATAACTAATCACCTGCCTGCGACTTTCTGATTTTTAGCAGTAGTGCTATAGGTTGCGTAGGCTAGTTTACAGCTGGTGCTCGTGTGCAGTGGCAAGCAGGCAAGCACAGAGGAGCACACGATTCAGGCTTTGCAGCTGCTGTGGCCCCCTCCATGAGCAGATGGAGCCTAGTGGGAACAAGCCGGGAATTGGGGGTGGGGGGTGGGGGGTACTGGAGCAGCATAGGGGAACTCAAAATCACTACAAGAAAGAAATGAGAAAAGTGTTTGGTTTGTTGATGCAAATTCAGTAGTTTGGTCTTCAAGCAGTTTGTTCACTCCTAAAATCAGAGGATCAGAGCTTACATATACTGTATCCTGTTCTGTCAGTTCAGCACTAAACTGGATCAGTTTAATCTGTAATCTGGGTTTTCAGGTCAAATCATACCAAATATCCTGATTCTAGCTGGTTAGGTCATCTTAAGTACATTCAATTGAATTAACATAAAGTGTACACACATAGAAACAAAGAAATCAATATAGATTGCCGCAAGCAGCAATCACCCGGGTCCAAGCAATGGCCTATGTGAATGATTAGTGATCCAATTGAAATGTATCTTATGAAGTGGTTTTATAGCTATATCTTTACTGAAAGTTAGAGCTTGGTCATATGTGTAGTTTACTCTATGTGTGGACTTATATTCAACTTTTAAATTTAGATTAAACGCATGGATAGGACCATTTCGAATAAATGTGAAGATTTGCAGCTCAAGGCTTTAACTGTTGCAAAAAAAAAGTTATTAGCTTGTGGATAATTTTCACAAAAAGCAGTACACATATACATTACCACAAGATGTAGAAATATATATATTTTTGTAATAGTAGGCCATTCAGATTTGATGTTATAAAATTTGATTGGCTGCTGGTATCCAAGTCATTTTGATGCATTTATCAACTTCATGGATCATTGGTGGAATTTTACAAAACGTGTGTTGTATTCTCAGAATGTCCTTTTGTCTTTGCATATCAAGTTTTGTTAAGCTTGGGCATTGCGTTCAGCAGCTATAGATCAATGCATACAAATTGGTGCTGCCTGACAAATGAATTAACTTATAGGTCTAAAAATGCCAAATTCTTTTGATAGCTTTTTGTTCACACTGCTGTGGGCCTATTTTGGCAAAGGTCAGACCAACGGCCCAGGAGGAGTTTGAAATAGTAGTTCTCAGAAAAATTCTAAATGGCAGAAAAATTTTATAGGAGACGTTATGTAGGGATTCTGATGGAAAATATTTTTTTAGGGTTCTAAAAGTTATGATCCAAAATCAGAGGTAAGAGACTCAAATCATATGACTTAACTCGAGTCAGACTCCAGTCTCAATTTTCTCGACTTGAGACTAGTCCACTCTTTTTGTTCAGTGCTGAATTCTGTATGCTGGCAAATCCTCCAATTATAACAAACAAAGTGTATATATTATGAAAGCTTCATTGATAATAACAGATGTGTAATATTGCGATGAACTGTCAGTTGTTTAGGAATTATTAAGGGAGCACACAGTCATGCCAAACCATGCACGCAGCGCAGGAGCTGCTTGCTTTTTGTTGTAACAATTGTTTGTGTGTTAATGCCTTAATAACAAATAATTTATCAGGAGCATTTATGCGGATGTGTATGGTGGCGACATGTAGGCTAAATTAAAATTTGGACGTACAGAAAAAAATCTTTTTGCGGACGGGAGTGGGACGAAACATAAATGTTGCAGGCGGGAGAAAGTAATATAGAAAGTAGTTGAGAATGACCCACATATTAAAATAAATAACCAGGTTTAAATCATTTAAATGATTAGATTTGTTTTCAAAAAATCTCCATATAATATTTTGTGTTATGGGATCAAATCCCCTGGATATTTAGAGTAAGAACATTCAAACTTTGGCATACAGTACTAATTTAGAATGCAGTATCTTTATATATATATATATATATATATATATATATATATATATACTGTATATATTTCCAAGATATGAAAAGTTTTATTAATTCTTGTTTACTTGTGTTAATTTAATTTATTTTATTTTAGAGCATTTAAAATGGTTCTTAATGATATGATATTTTTAAGTTTATTTATTTTTGTAACTCATCAGCCATCTATGTCTAAATAAAGTAATAAAAGTCCCAGAGTTCAAAAAAAATGTGTAAAACTAGCCTGAAAATTGGCTAGCCTGAAAAATGTTTTAGCCTGAAAAAAAAAAAACTTAATTGCGACTCGACTGAACTTGACTTGACAAAGAGTATGACTTGACTTGACTTACAACAGAATGACTTGACTTTGACTTGCAATGTTAAGAATTGGACTTGACTTGAGACTTGCATTTAGTGACTTACTCCCACCTCTGTACAAAATGCAAATTGGCTCATTATAGCGCCACCTGTCAGACGGCTTTGTGTCTATGCACATCAGTAGCGTTGCATGATCGTGACAATCCTGGTCTCTATATGATTTATGGCCCATGCACTCTTATTGCAATAAATAAATAAATAAATAAATAAATAAGGAGAAGGAGAAAAAGAAGACGATGATGATCTGTACAATACAATCGGTTCTGTCAGGACCACTATCGTCAAATAGGCCTATGCGATTGACAATTAGCACACAGGTTGGATTGGTGTTATAGTTCCGTTCTGGGCAAGAACTCCCAGCGCTTCCATGAAGCTTTGCATGGATAAGAGCAGCAAGAGAGGAAATAAACCCCCTTAGGGTAAACAAAACAGAACCAACATGTATGTATCAACATGATATCATTAATTAAAGATTTTAAAATACAGCATAATTTGAGAATTTATTCTGATTTAAGGGGATTCAGAATGCCAAATCGTGCCTGGGAGAGAAGAGGAGCTGGGGATGGAGGAGGGTAATTAGCTCCTGAGAAACACAACAGCTGCTGATAATACTACTGAAGGAGCTTATATATGTACAGTGATAGGCGTTGTATTTCTATAGGTAGATGTGGATCAGCTGAGAGTCTTGAATAACGTGACCTGCCAGTACTAACGCTACGCTTGATGTTTCAGCACCTTCGTTGCTTGGACCCCTAATAGGTGTGTTTGATAAAAAGCTTTATAACCATCTGTTTTATAACAAACAGCTACTATGTATAAAACACCAGATCTGAAAGGAGATTTTTTAGATAATACAGATAAATGCACCAATATTGAAATTTTGGCAGACACTGGTAGCCTAATTATTGCAAATAACATACTTATTACTTCAATTTTTACAATTTAAAAGACTTAAATTAATTTAGGAAATAAATATTTAAGTTTCATTTTATTTTTTTATTATATATTTTAAATCCTTGTCATCTCTGAAAAAAAAACTCAAATTAATTTAAATATTTATAAAACTACTATTTTGTAAAAAAAATGTGCTAAAGATTACATTTAACAGTACTATTAAATGATTAGCGTCTTTAAAGATCAATCTTAAGTGAGCGTTAGATGGTGACAAGGGTAAAGTAATAAATAAAGGGCAATGAGGATGCATTTAATATTCTGTATAATATCTAACGATATGATAACTAAACAATAAATCTCTAATATAAGATAATAATGGTTATTGTACTGATATATCATGCATTTCTTTTGCAAGACAATGGTCCACTCAAGCACAACAGAGGTTTCAGTGCACAAATAAAGGGGGCTGCTGGATATTACAGTATCCTTCAGCCTGCTGTTGCAATAATAACACTAAATATTGCTGAGTACAGTCCTCAACAGGCCGGAAATGCTGGCCTAGGAGTAAAACATACGTTGCCCTCTCTTTGAGTAAAACATACTTCATTGGCAAACCGGGGAAACAAATACCAAAGATTCCACTAAAGTTGGTGGGTGGCTCTACAATTCACACACTATGTAATATGTACAAACTCTCTGTCTTTCCTCTTTCTCCCCCCACATTCACAGCAAATTGAGGATGATGCAAGTGATGGTGGGTAATTAGGATTCTCTCCTCCTCTTTGTCTCGAGCGCTTGAGCGATTTAAGTCATCACCACGCAAGTGTCAGTGGGGCTGCTGCGGATCTTTGCCTGAAGCTCTTTCCTTTACAAGAGTCAGCCTCCATCTGTGCCTTTGTAGTTTCTTCATCCTGATGAGGAAAGAGGCTCCAAGGTAATTGCCTTGAATCAGTGAAATTGCATTTCTATACTTGACAAGCCCTTCTGTGAAAGAGTAACATACCAGAGACTGGGAATTCCGTGTTGGAGAGAGGAAGAAAAGAAAGAAGAGAGAGATATCATTTAATTCTGCCGACAGTCAAACAATGATATGTCAGAAGTGATCAGAGGTTACATCCTTCTGAACCACAAGACACAGAGCCAAGGGAGAGAGCGATATTAACACCCGCTCAGAGATGATATTATAGCAAACTCTGACACGTAAACAGACACACACATACAAATGCCCTGCAATCTCCCTCTGCATTCATCTCCCTGCAGATCACCGAAAGGCTCTCGGATGTTTTCCCTGGTCACTGTGAGGAGCCAAATCACTCAGAGTGGACTCACTGCCAAAAGAAACCTCCTTAGGTTCAACTTGCTATTGAATTCTGTATCCTAATGGCTGCGACAAGGGGTGAGTTGAACACCATCAGTTTAACCACTTCAAAATAGGAATTTTACATGACCACATAGCACATAAGGTAAAGATTTTGTAAGTCTCTGCGTACAAAAAAAAAAAAAAAAAAAAAGGTTCACATAGCAAAACTGAAATTTCAACAATTCACTTCTGGGTTATAACTCTACTGGACTACTGGATGTTAAATTACAGAACGTCTCGGTTACTGGTGTAACCCTCGTTCCCTGAGTTAACGGATGACGACGAATGGGGGTTTTGCTATTCCCCATTCGTCGTCATCCAATGGAACTCGGAGTGACATCGAAAGGGAACTAGCTTAATCTGTATCAGCATTCTCTTGTTTCATTTGGTACCTAAAATTTCCTCAAACCTTCAGATAAATGTTTAATAAAATCGAATTATTGTCTAAACAGACAAGGAATGTTGTAACATTACTTTCCCAATGAACCCACAAAGACTGAAAATGGATGTAGACAGGGTATAAGCCAACATCTGACACAACTGTGAAAGAGACATGGACACACACCAGGGTTATTATTGCACGTCCTGATTTTGCAGAGTTAGACATGTTCCTCCCTTGGTACACATATGATCCTGGAAAATCATTCTTGTCCGAAAATGTAATCATAACCCCTACCCCTAAACCTAACCCTACCCATAAGTTATCCCTAAAATCAGAGGGAAATGATAACAGCTGTAAATAACACTCATAGAAGCACCTAAACCTGGGTGTAAGCCTAAACTATAAAGCTATAAACTGCAAACCTTCAAATCTGATTGGTTGATTGAATGTTGCCCCAGGTTCAACAAAGCTGTTGATCCAGAAACATGAACATCAGGAACATTGGTATCATCAACCAAAACTATAAAAATTTGTATTACTAAAAATCTCGACATTTCTCATTTAGTTGAAGCTGAAGTACTAAAATAAACTGAATAAAAAATATATAGATATTTAAAAAGAAAAGGAAAAAAACTAATAAAAACGACAAAAACATTTTAAATGAAAATATTAATAATAAAATAATCCACTTTTTACTTTGCACACACTTCATATCACAGTCGTGCAAATATGACAGAAAATTTCGCATTTGCTGTAGCATCAGTAAATGGTGAGATAATTTGAGAAATAAAATTATCCTGCCAGAAGAATTACACTCAACACAATGTAACATTTTGTCAACATGAAAAAATAAAGGTTCCTTACAATAGACTCAAGGATGATATACAAGCTTTGCATTCAAAGGATTTGACATTTACCTAAAGGGCGTAAAAAAGGGATTTATATAACAGGAGAACATTCTAAATTTGGGATTACAGGGAATGGATAAAGTAATACAGAGTTATTAGTCGATTGAACGGGGATCGCTTTGATCACTTTGAACATTGTCATCGGTACAAAGAAAAAACGTTTCCGGTTTTAGCACATTGTTGTCTTGTAAACGTACCCTGAGAGAGTGAGCAAATGGAACAGAATCCGGAGTCAGAGTGCATGTGACACGTTCAGTTGTTGTTTTGTTTACATCCAAACCCACCTGTTACAATACACGCTGGTACATTCAGACTTTAACGACTAAAACAACTTTAAATTCTAGTGCATAAATGTAGGGGAATTGTATCAAAGAGATAAGATATACAGAACACAGAGTTACAGATATTAAAGCAGAAAGTTTTAAAAGCACTCATCCATATATCAATAACTAAACATTGAGGTTGTCAGTTTGGCCTAACAGCATTATTTGAAAGTTCTCTGATTGGCTGTTGCCCCGCCTAATAGAAGAGCTGAATACCGTCTGTTCAGTCAAGCTGTCAACCCTTAGCACGAATAAAAAGACCCAGGGCAAACAAAAATACTGATATTTGAAAATTGCCATAATGGCTGCAATCTCAAACGCAAGCCTAAATTTCAATAAAAAGTCATCATACTTGCAAAACCACATTTAAATCAAAACTTTCCTAAACATGTGATTGTCAGATTCCCAGTTTTGCAAATAGCAGCATAGCCTACCTGGCAAAGTCTCTGACAAGCAGATGGGTCCAGAATTATATTTCATTAAAACACAAACAGACCAGAGGGTGCCCCCACAATGCTTTTCCCATGGCACGTGTGTCTTGGCTACAAGACAGGAACAGGGTTTCTCAAAGAGTACCGGTAGATTTCTATATCAGGATTTCTAGTGGATGTATTCCCTACCGCAATTAGAGCACAGTCTACGGGTAACAGTCTGTGACCCCATGTCTGACCCATCGTTTGGCTGGTCTCCATCAAGGTCCAAATGGCCAACAGCTCAAGCGTGCACTGACCAGCATGTACTTCGGCTACCAGCTGAAAAAGTCACCTTTCATTTGCAGGACTGCGGTCTGGTGACAGAGGGACTACATTAATCTTATTTGTCATAAGCAGTCTCTTGGGAGAGGAATGAGCCAGCCTGGGACTTAGCAAAGCCTCTTTATCTCACACAATCATGAAAACAGACCCAAACACACACACACACACACACACACACACAGCCCTATCTCTAGCTGGCAGTCTGGAGCTCTAATTAGATGTGATAGTTAAAGAGACTGAAAATGGGGACAAAAGCCACATTATGCAAATGGTGTTTGATTTTTGCCCATTCTCTTCTCTGTTTCTTGCTTTCATTCCCTCTCTGCCTCTTTTTCTACGCTCCTTTTTCGCACTGTGTACCCAACTTGTGAAAGGAAGGAGGAAAAAAATAGAAAGGTTGAATTTTGTGCCGTGCTGGCCTCAGTGTGTGCCCTTCCATGTGTGAAGACTCAGCTGAGTAGGTCCGATAATTGGACACTTTGGCTGGAGATAGTTTCATAATGGAGAGGCTTGTCATTGTACTGTATGAGAGTATGTTTGTGAGTATGTGTGGGTGCAAGGGGCTTTTTAGGCATAATACACAGGAGATTTTACTGAACGGATTCAGCAAAATCATGCTGCAAAAAAAAAGGTATAGGGGACCGTGGGTTCAGATAAAAATGCAGCGTAACAAGAGAGAAATGTTTCGCGTAACCAGGCCTTGACATTAACACCCGCCAATGGGTGGATTTCAGCGTCACTCCTAACCACTTCACTGTGTTTTATATATATATATATATATATATATATATATATATATATATATATATATATATATATATATATATATAAAAAGGCATCTGAAATAATAAACTAGTTGAAATGTAGTGGTGTGAGTGATGTCGATTTTTACATATCGATGCTGAAATAACACTTCCATTACTAATTTTCTGCAGAACAGACAAATGACACCAGCTGTGATTTCTCGCTCTATCATCTCTCCGACAGCGAGATGACACACAAACCCGCCTCACACTGAAAGTGTGTGCGCATAAAGCTGCCTCTCAGTACTTTTACGCTGCTTATTGCGCTTAAACAGTCAAATACACACAAAATGCCAAATGTCAAAATGCTGGTCTTTGCTAGGATTCATGTAAACACAGTCAGTAAATGTTTTAAGTGAATGTAAACAATTGAGAAAGAAAACAAATGTGTAAAAATATAATGGATCAGGGTCTTTCGATGTCAAAACTATCTATGGCCAGTGAAATTGCTGAGTGACCAGTTAGTTTTGAAAACCACTAGCCAAATTAATGTCAAGCCCTACGCATAACACTATAAAACATGGCAGATATGCTGCACTTTAAGAGTGATAAGTCATTTGGACCTATTTGCAGTGTATTTTGTGCAGATACATTCAACATATAATGTATGTGTATACACGCATTTTTCCCACTTTATGCATTCAATGTGAAGCAGAATATTGTCAGATATCAAAGTTCGATTTTTAACTTGAAAAGACTAAAAACTCAAATATACCACTACTATACATGCTACAAGTAAATTTAGGCATCACAACATTATAATGTACAGTATGAAAAAAATGACACTGTTGTGAGACAGGTTAGTTTTACCCTACTGATGTCGTGTGCTTGACTGAGGAGTCACTGGTGCGACGCTACCGTCTGCGGGATTATGACTGAACGCCTCTAACTCAGAATCCCGCCGCGCCGCAGGACATTGATTGGCCCTGGATAGCCGGCCCGAAGGTTTGATCGTCTTCTCGATGGTCCACCAGAACCCAGTGAGGATCTCAGGCTGGCCCGATACAAGGACCTCACCTCACTAAACCACCCCATCAGTAGTAGCGACGGGCGGTGTGTGCAAAGGGCAGGGACTTAATCAAAGCAAGCTTATGACCCGCGCTTACTGGGAATTCCTCGTTGATGGATGGCTGAACGCCACTTGTCCCTCTAAGAATTGGACGCCGACCGCTTGCCGGAGTCTCATATATTATTGGTTCGTTCGCTCCACCAACTAAGAACGGCCATGCACCACCACCCAAAGAATCGAGAAAGAGCTATCAATCTGTCACTCCTTTCCGTAGAACCAGACAAATCCATTCTTAGTTGGTGGATTTGTCTGGTTCATTCCGATAGCGAACGAGACTCCGGCATGCTAACTAGTTACGCAGCCCCGAGTGGTCGGCGTCCGGTAACCCGCTGAACCCGCTGACGTTGAGCCCCGGCCCTTTGTACACACTGCCCATCGCTACAGATTGGGTGGTTTAGTGAGGTCCTTGGATTGGCCCCGCCAGAGCTCCTCGCTGGGTTCTGGCAGAGTGTCGAGACTACGATCAAACTTAACCATCTAGAGATAGTAAAAGTCGTAACCGCTCGGTATGGACAATTAAATACCTAACACAGACCAACACGAATACAAATTTTTAAAAAGGCTCCATTATCGATATTAAAAAAAAATATTGTACCGATATATTGCATCCCAACCGAAACATCATGACGTTATCCACACTGCTATGCTAATGAGACCCATGAAAATGTCTTTTATTTACTCTTCAGAAGAAGCTTTGGGTACGTCCCTATCACCCTCTGCGTTTGACCTATTAAAGCTCACCAGCGCAGAAAGCTGATTATACATGCACCGCACCATTGTTTCCTCATATGAATGAATCAGACCGGCCGGCCACAGTGAATGGCTGAGCACAATGTATCAACATACACCAGACAAAGACCATATAATTAACAGATCATGATGGGGAAAAAAGACAGAGAGGAAAGTAGAGGGGAGGGAAACAACGCATTTGGAAATAGACATGACTTGGCATGGAACTCTAACCCTGTAGACAAAGAGTACAAGGTCAAGTGAATTATTCTGATTAGCATGTTAATTCTGAATCTATTCCCCTGAGTACAAGACCCTTTCTCACCCAACAAAACCAACCATCCTGCACTCAATGATGGAAGATAATCAGCCACAGAGTTAAAGGGAAGAAAGCTATTTACGAGTATATGAGAAGGATCTCTCTAATATTCAAGAGCTGTGCACCAATGATCCTACAGATGAATCTATGCATGAGCGTGTTTGTGTGTGTAATTGTGAAGTTTATCTTTTCTCTGTTGGAGTCTGAGAGCAGGGCCTTCTTTGCTCTTAAGTATGAAGTCTGGAAGAGATAATTAGTTCATCTGACTTTATTCAACACACTGGCAGACGGTCTATGAGTTGGCATAGCTGCACTGCCTTATTATTCAGAAGACACAGGAGTAATATTACTTGTAGCGGTAGCTGCATGAATTGAAAAATGTATTTTAAAAAATAGTCACTTTAACTTTAAAACAAAGATGAATAAACAGTTCAAATGACTCTATAAAGGCATTTCTGGTTAGCACTTTACCAATACAATAACTTACAATACAAGAAAATGCGACAAGCAATTAATTCTCTTTCATATTGATCAACACTAGTGGTGCAAAATAAATTAAACGTTAAATGTCCTGATTGGGTGTGATTGTGTTGCATCATGCAGATTTTTCACTGTCAGTGTGGAAAGACAAAAGCATGGCTAAAACACAATGTCAGAACATGCTTTTACTATTTCATGCTACAAATGATAATGTATCAAACACTGGATAGATTAAATATTCATTCCTCTGCTTTTGTCCATGATGTCACAAAAAATAAAGACAAAGAATAAGAGTACAATTTTCTACTAAAAAAAAAAAAAAAGCTTCTACTAAATACTTGTACATCAATCCGAGTGTCTTGTCTCTCTCGCTCTGTTTTTCCCTCTAGCTGGGAAATACGATGGGGGAAAAAAAAACAATAGGCAAAGAAAAAAAAAATTCTCATTATCCTCTAAGTGTGTGATGGAGACTATAAGTGCAGTGAGGTAGACTTCAGATGGAGAAGAATGGGGCAGATGAGCTCTCCTCCACAGATAACCCCTCTCTGAGATTGATAGCAGGACAGACTTGATGCCATATTGGTGTGGACTGGCTTTGTGATGTTTATCTCGAGGGAGAGAATCATCACATCAAGGTTAAAACAAGATGAACAGTTTATGAGCAGTAAAGACAAACCCAGAGTTCAGCTGCAGTTGTGGCCGAGCTCAGCACGCTTGTGTGTGAGGATTACAGCCAAATTACTGACTGATCTGAAATCAATCTCTGAGCTCTGACAAACTCCATCACAACGGTCACGGATGTTCATACTGTGTGTGCACTGTGGAATCAACTAAATATGTTGAACTTATGTTGACCTCAGCTTTCTAACAACACTAAGCCGGACCACAAAGAATCTGCCTGCAAATTTGCTCGACATGTAAATGCTCTTTATTTACATCTCTCTATCTTATTGCATACTTGTTTATTAAATACTATGCTAATTCCATCCAAGACAGACTGCATCATTCTGAAGTCAATTGACATCTGTATTATAATTAAAATGTAAACAATTGTGGTAAATTATATAATATAATAATCCATCTGAACATACCAATTTATGGCATATGATATAGGCCTGGACTGGGTTTCCCAAAACTGAATCGTGAAGACCATTGCCACCCATGTTTTCTACAATTAATTTAGCTCACAATGCTTTTTGAAAATGCAGCCCTGGTCACTAAAAGAAAGTTAGATTCATGCAAGAGGTGATCCATGAGATATCGCCGCTGTGCCCTTGAGCAAGGCACTTAACCTCAGCTTGCTCCAGCGGGATTGTTCCTGTAATGCGTGTCGCTCTTAAAGCATCTGCTAAATTACTATACTACTATCATGAACATTACAACCACAGAGTTTTCTGTCATGGTGACAACATCCTATGTATGTGTGTGTGACACTAAGGCCATTGCAAACCAAAGAGGCTTTACTTCAGAGGCCAGGGCTTTCCAAATGTTGTGCTGCAGCGAGACACTGCCCTCATAAACATTTCATGTTTGGACTGGGATCGTATGCTGAGTTTATCACTCTGCAATTCCCTTGATGAATGATTGGCTTGATTAAAGCAAGACTATGATGAACAAACAGAGGTGTTGTTCAGAATGCTGTTTATGCACACACTGTGAATCTGGATGGAGAAATCAGTCAAGATAATGAACAGAAATACACTGGCTGATAATTAAATGCTAAGACAGACTCAAAACAGCCATATTTAAAACATTCTGTGTCTCCCAGCCTGGATATTTTCTTTTTAATCATCAGTGAATCACTAGCTTTTTTGGGAATGTACGAGATTTTGAAACTGATTAAATATGAATTAGTCGAAGCAATTAATCAAAATTATAAACATCTGTGTACATCTTATAAAAACATTTAACCTTGATAAGGTGTGTTATAATTAGATGCGCCACCACGTGTCATTACTCGGTTTAGAGGTGCGGTGTGAAAGTTGGGCTCTTATCAGCAGAGCAGATGATTAAATGGGCTCTTGAAGGATCATATGAATCTTCTGTCTGTTAGGGCGTGGTTATCTAACAGCTTCCCATAGCGCACCGTGCATACTTGTGAACACCTTTATTCCAGATGGTGCGGGATGACACACACACACACATAGAGAGAGTGAGAGGGAGAGAGAACTGTTTGTTCCATTCACTGTGCATTGCTCAATAAAGAAAGATAATTGTTGAGCTTTGACAGATGTTAAGTAATTTTTACAGATGGACATGAATGGATGAATTTCATTACATGATGAAGCTTCGTCAAGTACCACAACAAAACCTGCACAACATCTCAAGCAATGACTTTAAATGCAATTAAAATCTGTCTGATAATCATCGGCTTCCTATATTTAATCATTCATTATTTAGAACAACCTGCAAGCAGTGAACATATTCCAAATACACTGCAAATGGCATGGTCAAAATTATACTGTATAGTAAAAAAACCCAACAACAACGTTGTGACAGTAATGACAGCCCATTCTCGACGCCCTAGGACCACGTGTACCCTACCCCCACCCCACACCTAAACCTAACCGCGTCCTCTAACAGACGCTTTCCTTTAGCGTCAGTCATATGACGCCGTAGGATCGCGTCATGTAAGTGACGCTAAAGGGCGCCTAAAACGTCAAATATGGAAGCATGGTCAAAGGTGACGCCTTGGGGTGAGAATGCGTTGGTAATGAGTGTGCAAGATACATCGGGTCACAGCTAGTTTGACTCTGTTAGCCCTCAGAAGTGTGCAGCTCCCTTGTGCTGATATCCATGAAGCCCTGCTGCAAAAATTACAACTCTGACTGTGTCCCAAATCTTAGGCAGCTGCCCAATCAATGGGCTTCCAAGGCACCGCAATGTCATACAATGGATTAAAAGAGATTCAAATAAGCCTTAGATATAATCAAAAAAATATTTATTGACTAAAATGCTTATTTCTGGGAATTCATAAGTTGATTAAAAAAATAATTTATAAATCGGACTGGGTATCAAATCAAATTCCCTAATTCTGATTCATTTTCATTCCGATTCATTTGCACATATTTCAGTTGTCCGTTTCATTTTGTTTACATATAATAGATATTTAAGAATTATACTGTATGACGCCAACCACTATCTATTTAAATTAAAGAACTGGTTTATAGTTGTTCACTTAAAAGTACCGTTTTTTGTTTGTAACTAAACTGGGGGTTAAAATGTTTTTTTTTTTTTTTGCATGTACCTTACGAAGACACCTAGAAAACGGTTTCTCACCAATACTTTACAATACACAGTCTTTTCATTTTACAGTGAAGGATAAACTGTTTTTCAAAAGTTTGCGGTTAGTAAGTTTTTTTTATGTTTTTGAAAAAAAGTCTCTTATGCTCACCAAGGCTGCATATATTTGATCAAAAATACAGTAAAAACAATACTATAGTGAAATTTTATAATTTTAAATAACTTTTTTTTGTTTCATTTTAAATGTAAAATGTATTTCTGTGATGCCAAAACTGAATATTCAGCATCATTACTCCAGTCTTCAGTGTCACATGGTCCTTCAGAAATTATTATGCTGATTTGCTGCTCAAGAAATATTTATCAGTCATACTGACATTTAGTTTAGTTTGTCTTAGTTTCATTTTCAAGTTCTTTTAGTTTGGTTATCTTAGTTTACTGTTTCCATTTGTCTTCAGTTACCATGGCTATTCATCATTTGATTAATTAGCACACTTGTCTGCATTTGGTTCATCAGCACTATTTTAGTTCCTCTTTAGTTCCCATTCATTGTCCTGTTTATGCCTAGCCCTTCGGGGGTTTTTTTTGTTTGTTTGTTTTTTTGCTAATTTGGATTACCTACTTTTTAGTTATTTCATAAACCTTTTATAATGATCCTTATGACATTTCTTCATCAACAGTGGACTTAAACATTATATTATCAGTTTAGAAAATACACACACACACACACACACACACACACTCTCTTTCTCTCTCTCTCTCCATGCAAGATGAATCATTGCATTCCTTTTTTGTAAGTTGCATTCGATGAAAGCATTTTGGATAAAAAAAAATCTATGCAATACATTTTTCAGGAGTCTTTGTATTAGATTTTTTTTAAGACTTTTTTTTCTTCATGTAAGGCATCCTTAAAAAAAATCTTACTGACCCCAAACATTTGAATGGTAATGCACATCAATGTTACATACAAAATTCAGGCATCTAAGTGATCAGAATGTATTTGGACGTGTTCTTGCAGCCTATCACGTGCCTATGACTTTTACCCAGACTGCTTCTTCAATAACACATTTGCAGATAAGATGACAACCCCCCACCCTTTATTTCCACAAGAGGTCACATCGCTAATGTAGAGTGTGTCATAGCGTGTGTGCTTATTTGTGTGTAAACTATATCATCAACAGCTGCATGCACCATTTCCAGATGAAAACAATCCTGGCTGTCCAACCCAGGGTGATTAGGTAAAAGAAAGAAGGACACAGGCCTGCAAAAGTCAATGAGATGTCAACTTCAGTGGCGGTAAGCCTCCTGTGTCATCTCAGCATCTAAATAGGGTTACATTAACAGCACTGATTAACATAAGTGTCAGTAGAAAAACTGCCGAAGAGCATCCTAATGATTTTTAAACGGATCCGTGGAGAAAGCAGCAGGTTTTAAGCAGCTCTGGTGATACAGAATCAGCTGGAAGGAGTAAAGACTTTTACTATGAAGAGTTATTAATTAAATGGTGAGTAAATGAGCAGTAGGAACATAGGCTACTGAATGAACTGAAAACTGTGTTTTTTAAAGGAGCATTTCACCCATTTCAACAATAATCTTTATTGAAAGTGGTTCATATATGTAGTCAAAATGTAAAAGAATTTTTGAATTTGGTGCCCTCTTGACCGAGAAAAGACAGAAAATAAACGAGGGGCACATTTGTATGCAAGACAACAACTCCCACAATGCACCACATTGCACAAAAACTCCACAAGCCACACCCACTTATCCGGAACAATGCAAACAGAGAAATCACTCTTGCGTCTACAAGGCTAACATTATGTTCTAAGGCGGCAGGGGTGTCGTGTAACTGCACTTGACTACGCCACTCCAATTTAGTCTGGGTAGGAGATCCCAAGTCACTAGAGGGTTTCCCGCTCGGCTATCCAAATAAATGAATAAAGGCAAAATAACTGCATCACAGCTGCAGATAATGACCTGGTTGCAGTACACAGAATCAACCATATATAAAAAGTACAACTGATTAGTCATGGGCCATCCCCCCCCCCCCCCGCCAAAAAAAAACACACACAAAACCAAAAATAAAGGTAGGGAAAAACAGTGGTCGGTTGCACAGGACAAATCAGAAAAACAACAGTAAATAAAACAAAAAACACACTCTCCTTAAAACAACTGGAATTATTACATCTAAACATAACATTGAATACTAGCACCACAGCATAACATCATTTCCAACTAAGAACCACTTGACCAGCTACTCCAACATTACATCAATAGAAATAAATACCTTTGGCATTATTTTTAACTTCAGAAGCCCCAATACAGCAGCGGTTAATGCCCATCGCTCATCCAGCTCCGCATGGCCAAACGAGAGAGCCTTTAAAGCAACTTCTCTACAAGAATCATTCACCCCAATATATACAACACAGGGTTGTCAACAATCACTTTAAAAAACAAAACTTGCTTTGACAGTGTCAACAACCACATGCTGTGATGATAATTCAGTATCCACCACTCATCCAGCCAAACTCAGCATTGGGGCGTTTAGGCCTCACTTCTAAAACAATCCAACTACATCAAGACAATGAACAGATTAAGTACAACTGGCCCATTTGATTTAACATTTCCACCAAGCAACACTGGCTCTTGGCCAACACATCAAAAAGATTTGAAACATCATACGTATAAAAACACTTCTTATTAAAATCAACCTACCAGAGCTTGTTCTTCCAGCGACCATGCCAAACAATTCAGCAACTGCAACTATTCCTCTTCTTCTTCTTCTTCTATTAGATTTTTTGGCGGTTGGCACACAATGAAATTGTGCATTACTGCCACCAACTGGTATGGAGTGTGGAACTGAATGACTTTTAGGCTACTTACTTTAGGCTACTTACTTATAGACTTTTAGGCTACTCACTTATATATAATAAATAAATTAAATCAACTATTCCTCTCACAGGAAGTGGCATATTTAAAAGGAAATTACACCCTCTATACATACCCTTAGCAGCACCCCCTAGTGACTTGGCTACAGTTAGCCAGAGTTTGAAATTCATTTCACACAAAATTTCTAGTTAGTTGGCTGTGGCGAGCAGGACGATCAAGGGCGAGGGACGTGAGAACGACGTGAGGCCGGTGGCGTGAGTGATAATGAAAGACCCCTGTGAGGCGCGTGCCGGTCTCGCGTCTCTCACGGAGGAGCGAAAGCATAAAATGAGGAGCGACGATGGCAGATCATAAGAGAAACAGGCCTGATTTTATGATGTGTTTTGTTTCTGTTGTGTGTAACGTTACAGCAGTCATCAATGAGGGGCTGCTGGCATATACTTTTGTTTTGTATTTGTTCATTTTACTATTAAAATGTTTAAATGTTCGCCGGTTCCCGCCCCCTTCTTCCCACAACAACAAACCCCATAAACATTACATTACATAGCCACGAACATTGGATTCGAGCAGCAATCAGAACTTCAACATAATAGAAACTCTTTCAAATGTCAAACATAACCGAATATTAAAATAACAGAGCAGTAAATTCATATCAACATCAAATGAGGGTTAAAATACTTGGATTTGTCAAAGTTATCTTGGTACACACACTTGTTTATATCCTTGCCATATAGTTTTAACAATCGATAATGCAAGATAAACAAGTAAATTGCTGTAAACCTCAACAAGTCAAGACTAGGTCAATTGTACAGCCTCTGAGTGCATCTGAGTAACTGTAAGCTCTGAAGCGTTCAATACTTCCAGATGAGTCTACGCCGGCAATAATAAGGATGTAGCAGAATGAATAGGTGCTCTCGATCTTGCTTTTATTTCACTTTCTCTGTGTGCCCTCTTATTCTAAGATGGTTGTGAATGCTATTGTGAACTTGCCTTGACTCTACAGGTCCTCTTTACCTTAGTGGCTTCAATGCAGACGGACACTGTCATTTTACTTCACTTCAATGGGTTCTTTTTGTCTTTCTTCTCGTTCTCTATATGCTGCACAAAGACACACAGATGAGGAAACACTTTGCTTTTGGAAATTACAATACCACCCTGGCTTTCTCTCAACTGCAAACACTGTACTGTACTTCAGAATCAATCTTAGGTTGTATTTCTACCAACAGGTGG
Organism: Pimephales promelas; assembly: GCF_988280905.1. Taxonomy (NCBI): domain Eukaryota; kingdom Metazoa; phylum Chordata; class Actinopteri; order Cypriniformes; family Leuciscidae; genus Pimephales; species Pimephales promelas. The sequence goes on from NC_142780.1 coordinate 24,190,493, forward strand.
AAGAAATGAAAAGCCAGGTGGATGCTTGTGCTCTACCTAAACAATAACGGTCTCAGCATATTATAACGGGCTTCTGAAATAATTATTTTCCATCTCAGCTAATAGCTAGATATTTATGAGCATGGTAAACAAAAGTCGAATCATTCCTTTTTCTTACTGCATGAAGAAAGTCACAGAATTCAATAGCTGATTATTTCTACATTTTTAATTGTTTTCATTATATAAAATAAATAAATTGCGTTTTAGAATATATTAAAACAGTCATTTTAATTGTAATAATATTAACAATATTACTGGTTTTACTGTATTTGTGATTAAATCAGCCTTTGTGAGCATGAGATACATATAAAAATCTTACCGACCCCAAAGATTTAAACTAGGGTATTATAATTTTGTTCTAATAATGAGTAAGGTAAATTGATACAATGTTTAAAGAACATCATATTTGATTCAAGTTAAAATCTTAAGGTTTTTAAAAGTAATGTCAGGTAATAGTGCGATAAATGTTTCGTCTGAAAACGTTTCACCTAGTGTTTAATGTTGCCTTATGACAATTAAAGCCAATATCACATCCAACCTTCTCTGGGCCTGGAAGACAAACTACCATGCATTATCATGCAAACACAGAGACAAAAAAAAAATCACAAGTCACCTTCCTGCCATGCATTGACTACAGGTGGCTTAATCTGTAAGGCACAAGCTAATTATTAGGATTCTGGTCACACAATTGTACCGGCCAATCTCCTGAACAAGGAGATACTGCACATATTAATGCAATGTACATGGCGCATGTACCACAGCAGGGGAGAATGGGGTTGCAACATTCAGATTTCACTTGATTATGTAAATCTTAGTGAGGTGATATGGATTAGAACTAGATTATTTATCCAAGTTCGAATATCCCATGGGGCCAGAGTATGAAGGCATTTTAGTCAGCAATACTGAAAATCAGATATGATTGAATATTTGAAGGGCAGCTGCGTGGTACGACTCGGCTGAGCACCACACAGCTCAGTTCGCTTTAGCTCGGTTTGCTTTTCCACTGCAGTCAGTTAGTACTGCTTCAAAGTGGGTGCGATTTAGTATGATCATTATAGTTTATCCGCTCCTATGCAACCAACGAGAGGAACGTCTGCACTTCGCCCACTGACCACAATTCAGCCATTATTTTTTTTTTGGAAGTTTTCTTTCTTTCTTTTTTCTTCAAGCAAGTCGTTTTAAAACAGGTGCTACAGCGGTGTCTGACTGACTGTTACTATTTAAATCTAGCGGGTTTGATGTCTCGAAAATACAATGGCGCTGGTAGTGACGATTCTGTCTGACCAATCAATGATCTGCAGTGTTTTCACAACACATTTTAGTATCGGTATGGTATGCTTGGATCCTCAACAGTGGTACCATTAAAGCGAACCGAAGAGATCCATCCTGTACCGTACCATGCAGTGGAAAAGCGCCGTTATTCTCTAAAGGTGTTCTTATTGTGATGGAGGTGGCTGTGGCTCATAAAGTTGGTTTTTATTGGACTATGAGTGATTTCTGAGTCTCTTGATGAGCCTGAGAGGGTTATTTCCACAGTGTAGCCCATCAAGTTCTGGGTCACCATCTGGAGTGTACCTACTCTTACAACCAGCCAAGGAGATTGCTCTTTATCTGCCTATCTTTCTCTCCAATCTCCTCTCTTTCCATCCTCCATTCCTTTTTTCTGGGCGCCTTACGGTTGCTTGACATCCTGCCAGGATGAAGGAGATGTGTAATTGGGAAAGAAAAGAGGAAAAAGATGAGAGTAAAGCTAAATCTCACCCACGTCTTCCTGGACCAACCTGCTCCACGCGGGGAGTCCAATTTCATCATACGTTTCAGTTGTGGGATTGATTTCAGCTGTTGGTCAAAAGCCCAAAACTTCTCAATGGAGGGCGTTTTCTCTATAATAAACAGAGATAGAATGCCAAAATAAAAGATAGCTTTAGCCGAGCTCATCTAAAATTATCCACTGGGTGTGTTTGTTCCTCTCTCGAATGTTAAAAATAAAAAAAAGAATGAAAGGAAGAGGAAAGCAAACAGGGAAAGAAAAAGAATGAAAGGAAGCGGAAAGCCAACAGGAAAAGAAGATGAAAGAAAATGGAAGTGAGTAATGAAAAGGAAAAGTCAAGGGAAGTGAAGTGAAGAAAAGTAGAAAGAAAAAGCAAAGAATAAATACAGGAAAGAAAGGGGAAATTAAAGAGGAAAGGGAAGAATACAAAACAGGCACGGAAAAGAAAAGAAAGGAAACTGGAAAGGAAAGGGAAAAAATAGCATTCAGGTAAAAATACTGGCAGAAACTGGTAAAGAAATGGGAAATGATAGAGGAAAAGAACTATAAGGGAAAGGGAAAGGAAGGGAAATTAAAAAAGCAAAAGAAAGATGCAAGAAAGAAATTAGAAATTTAAAAAGAACTGAGAATAAAACAGGGAAAAAAAACAAGAAAGGAAACACTGTGTGGAATCCTAACCACATCACCACATTTACAAACACAAGAAATTCCCTGAGGGGCTTTTATTACAGACAAACACTTCTGCTTCCACAGCATAACTATGTGTAAACTCTTGTTCTGTATTAACATTCAGAACTACAGGCTTTTTTTGCAGTAAAATAGATGAGCTCAGAATAAAAGTGTGTGTGTGTCTGTGTGTGTAGGGTTTGTGTTTACAGAGAAGGGGGATGTATGTCCTCGATACAGGCTATCTGCTGCTGGAGGCTGATGTTCACCAGCTTACCCTGCAAATCTCCAGTTTACATGGGCTACAGGTTTTAGGGAGCTTTCATTGTATATGTTACTTGTAAATGGTGTAATTTAGAAATTAAACTTTATCATAATGATTCTTGGGAGAAAGTGATGATAACAGACGCCATCAGACGCCAGATTTGCCATGTACCCATTATTATGTCTGCCCCTCCCCCCAAAAAAAAATATTATGCAGACGGGACTCATGAATATGCATGATTATTTTGGGATGAATAAATTCATAGCATTTGAATTTTCTTCCACAAATAATTCAGCACTTGCAAATCTTTGAAATTCAAAGCATTCACAGCATGTGCATGCATTGATTTAAAAAAAAAAAATGTGATAAAAAGTAATGATTCAAAAACTGATTGGTGCATAAGATGCCAATGCTGCTTCTCATAATTTTATAATTCTGTAATTTTAGATTTATGCAGAACCCTACGGAGGTTTGCTGACTTTGCCTTTTCCACAACAATAATCTTGTCTTATCTCTTCATTTAGTCTGTTTTGTGCCACCACACCTCATTATTCCTTCTCCCCTTTGCTTACACTTCCCTGAAAAGCTCCCAAATAACCCTGAAGTGCCTATTCACTGTATTAATGTTGTGCTAGAGCAACAAAGAGAGAGAGGAGCAAAGGAAGGTGGGAGTGTAGCAAGAGGGGCTTATATATGCTCAGTGACAAAAGAGCCTGGCAGGTTTGAAAGCAGTCAGGACCATCACACAAAAACAGGCAGCAAATAGGCTTTACGAACACATCACTTCACTTCTAACGTGCCGTTACGGCCAACACAAACAATGGCAAGACTAAAACATACGGCAGCCGTGGGTAGCCCAGGCGTCTATTACGGTTTTGCGGGCGCTAACAGGGACAATTATTGCCACCATAAGGGAAATAATTGGAGGAGGATCTAGATTTAATTTAGCCACTATCGGTACGAAACAAACTGGCAGCCCCAGAGGTCTGACATTGTCTGATAAGAGCTCTGCCACCAGCTAGGCCTGATGAGAGTCCACCCTACACTGAAAAAAAAAACCTGTTGGATTAACATAAAAAAAACATGTACATCGGTTGCACATAATAAAGTTAGGTTTGTGCAACATGATTTATTTATTTTAAAGCTACATCATTTATATTTGTTAAATAAACATGATTTATATATGTTAAAGATACGTAATTTATGTTTGTTAAATAAACATGATTTATACATGTTAAAGATACATCATTTGTTTGTTAAATAAACATGATTTATACATGTTTTTTTAAATAAACATGATTTATATTTGTTAAAGATACATAATTTGTGCTTGTTAAACATGAATTTAGAATTTATAAATGTTTTTCCATTGCTATTTGCTGTGGTTTCAATAAAACTAACCTGATTAGTACATTTAAGTAAATTAACAACATTACTGTACAGTTTAAAAAGAAATAGGATAAGCAAACACATTTTTTGAATCAAATAGCTTTATTCTTTTTTATGTTATGATGAAATTATCACAGCAAGTGCAGAAGCTTTCTCTGTGTGATAAAAATAGTTGAAATTCAATGAACAATGACAGCATATCAGTTTTACTCAAATAATTCTAAGTAAAAGACAAGACAGTCAAACATGTTGTGGAAAAGGTGAACAGTAATGACCATTCAGACACATTACAACACAACAGAAACAGTTATGAGTTTCAATTAGTCCAAAGCTTCTCTTGACATTTTTGTTTTCGGTTTTAAAAACATAAGACCGGTCAAATCGCTGAATTACTTTTTAACAGTACAACAAATTTTCTACAGTAAGTGCTGCTTAAGTAGCAAGCCTTCTCTGTGCGTTAAAAAATTGCTTAAATTCCATGAAAAAATGGCAATGATCAATGACAGCATACCAGTTTTACTCAAAGCACCCGTACTCAAAGCACTATACTCTGAAAAAGGTGGACAGTAATGATGAGTATTAGTAGTCCAAAGCTTCCCATGACGTTTTTGTTTATTTTTCATGAATTTTAATATCTGGGTGGATTGTCCTATTAACCAATAGCTTTAACCAAAAAACTATGCACATGTTAAAACAAGCACAAACACAACACAAAAAAGCTGTGTTAAAAATAGCTTAAATTCCATTAACAAATGCCGATGAGCATTTTTTAACACAGCTTTTTTGTGTTGTTTTTGTGGTTGTTTTAACATGTGCATAGTTTTTTGGTTAAAGCTATTGGTTAATAGGACAATCCACCCAGATATTAAAATTCATGAAAAATAAACAAAAACGTCAGGGGAAGCTTTGGACTACTAATACTCATCATTACTGTCCAGCTTTTTCCAGAGTATAGTGCTTTGAGTACGGGTGCTTTGAGTAAAACTGGTATGCTGTCATTGATCATTGACATTTGTTCATGGAATTTAAGCTATGACAGCATATCAGTTTTACTCAAAGCACCCATACTCAAATCACCCATTCTCAAAGCACCCACCCAAGTGGTCAACCTACTCATATCAAACAGAGTACACTTTTGAATAAAGGAAGTTCTTTGTGAGTGTGTGAAATAAAAAAATAAATGTTCCTTATTCCAAGAGGTAGGAAACTACATTGTGTCCACCTGCCGTACCATGGAAACAGCTCACTCATAGAGTCTGTTTCTGAGAACTTGAGCTTTCTTGGATGGAGTGCATCCTTCCAGCTCCATGATTATCTTCTGCAGTACCTCATTAGAGCAAAAAGCATTCCCGTAGTTAATGCAAAGTTATCCAAGCCTTGCAAGATGTTCTGGCCTTCAAGGACAATCCTAATGTCGTCAGATCGGTCATGAAATTTTAGAATGTAAAGTCCCACTGTGGTCTTCTCTGTGGATTTTTGAATAGAGGCTTCGTCACCAACCTGCAGAATGCAGACAAAATGAGATTCTACAGAACACCGGACACTGCTTTGGGAATATTATAACAAATGTAATTTCAATCATTTAATAATGCAGATATCATGAAAGAGCTTGCATAAAATGTAAACCAGATAAGACCAAGAAAGATAGATGACTGATTACAGATTACTGTTAGACTAGTTCTAGGATTGTGGATGGTCCTACAATTTTAACCCCAAGACATCCAATTGGCTTTATACACAGCTGCACTACTTCTAAACTATAACTTTATTAGTATTTGTTGCATCTAACTTAATAAAACATGCTATGTGACTGTGGAATGATCACCTCACACCGTGTCCTAACTACATGCGACGCGATAAAATTCCAGCGACAACAAGTGTGTCTGTCCACACTAGACGCGACGCGACTGTGAGATGCCACACATTCAGAACAGCGTGTCATGAGCGGACACTTTACTTCATCACTTCATTCATTTCTTCATTCTGTCAGCCGCGACGTCGCAGAAATAGGAACCGTTTCTAAATTAGAAACTTCGCGTGTCGCCGTCGCGTCTGGTTAGGACAAAAACTCTGATTAACGTGGAAAAGATACCTTTTATCGCGGCGTCGCGTGTAATTAGGACACGGTGTCAGAATATATGTCCATTTCAAGGGACTTATATATATATATATAAATAAATAAAACACTTCACATGCCAATGGCTATCCCTCCTTAGCTTGCATAGGTTGCAAAACCCTTCAACAACAAAAGGAACAATGCCGCAAATTTTGAGCCACTGAAAATTCAGTCATTTTAGGCCGCAAAAAAGAAAGAAAGAAAACAATCCTGTTGAAGGGCCTGATCTATTATCGAACTAGCAGGTTGGTTGGTTAATGAGCTTTTAATTATGAAAGATAAATTGTACTCTACATAAATTAGGGTTTCTACAGATGATGTCAAATGGTTGAACTCAGTGAGCTACTGACACTTATTTCTATAGTCTTTGGATTTTTACTGCAACAAACTCAGAATACACAACTCAGAAAATAAAATATTGATATGATATCACATTGTGTGACTTTTCGTTGTCATTTTCAGTCAAAAGGCAACAAGAGAAGCAATGTAAGATTGCTATAGCAATAATAAAAAAGCATGGGACGATACCAGTGGACGAAAAAACCTATAATAACCCGCTTCTTTTTCTCTCATCACTTTAGCCTTGAATCAAGGCTAAAGTGACGAGAAAAAAGAAGCGGGTTTTTATACGTTTTCCCCATTTCGTAAACAGCTCTTGATGCCTTTTGCAGGGTTGCCAACTCTCACACGCATTAAGCGCGAGTCTCACGCAATTGAGCCATCTTCTAAAGCATTCCATGTCTTAAATGTGCATGGGCATTCTGAGTACTTACATGGATAACGGCTTGTACGCCCAAAGTGTGGATGTCTCAGTTTACGATGACTTAGTAATGCCAATCTACTTGGAACTGCTACCGGGCACCCTTTACACTGCCACATTCACTGGAGGGAGACAGAAAAAAAAAATTTAACATTTCCATAGAGAGGAATATTGAAATGACATGGACAAACACAAAATAGAAAAAGCTATCAAATATACTTGCAGTAGTTTTACAAAAATACTCACCACTACTAGAGAATTTCCAAGTCACATTGCATGTGCACTGGTACATGAATCTGATATCTGTAAAATATTTGAAAAAATAAATGAATAAATAAATAAAAATAATTAGTTTTAAAGCAATAACATATTCCCAGAGGTGGGCTAGTTAGGGTTTCAGGGAATTGAGCACATTTCCTTTTTAATAAAAAAAAATAAAAATAATAATAAACTGATAAATTCTTATTGTAGCAGTGTTACTAATAAGGCTTAGAATGAGGTTTCATTAGTAAACAGTAATGTTTTTTTAACAGATTGTAGTTTTAAAACTTAAATCTAGTGTATGAAATGGAAAATGTAAATTATATCATTTAAATTTAGCACCAAACGTTGGACAAATGTATAGGAAATTAAATACAGAAATGCATTGCCATTTTACATATTGCATTGTCATTTTGCGTATTACATTTCAAATTGAATATTATTTGCTTGCTACTCATATGAGCTTCCATAAGTCATAGCCTTTTGACATTTAATAATCACATTAGGCAGTACGATTAATATTTTTTAAACCCCTTGTTATACAAATTAAGGTATTAAAGACTGATCAGCAGCGACTTTTTATTTGTGCTCCAAAATACATTTTACAGTTCGCACACGTCTATTTTTAGTCGCATATCCGAGTGAAATTGTCGCAGTTAGGGATTGGAATTGAAAACTGGTTCCACAAGAGAACCAGGAGTTATGAAACATCGATATTATATGCCCTCGACGTTAACTCTTATCGATGCTTCTGCTCCAGTGCGGATTTGGAGCGGATTTGTAATAATTCAGCACAATTTGAACGTGGCAAGCATTTTATGAGACTTTCAGATTGCCCAATGAGGAAATAAAGTCGATTAACATTTAGACATCCACCCCTGTCGGCAAAACTCATTACCTGACAGGATTTTTCCATTCGTTGCAGAATTAAACTACGTTAGCTTCTTTAAAATAGAATTTGCAATAAGGGCGGAATAACAAGTAAGTTTTGTGTTCTTTGTGCTAAAATTTAAAAAGGTATAACGTTACAGTTCGGCCAGACCCAGAAAGCATAACATTCACATTCACGCCTAATATATCCCCTCCTCCACCCAAAATGCGTCGACGCCACTCATTATCTGACGCGAAATAGTTCTCATACAGAAAAAATATGCCTTAATGACTGTACACCATTTTAAAAAAGCTAATGCAAGTCGGATTTTAAACGGGATACACATGATAACGTTAACGTTACGTTAACTTAACTAACTTAACGTTACCTTAAACATTTGCTCTAGGCCTAACTTAAGTTTTGCCTTTCCCTAAAATCAGTAATGTACATAAAAAAAGTCCCCTCGGTGAAAATAAATACGCTCAAACGGACTACTAACCGTTTTTCAATAGAATTTCAGTTAAAAATGTTAATTACCTTCGACTGTAGCTTTCCACCACGACAACTTGCAGTCAGCTTCCACGGGCTCTGCTTCCACCGTCCAGAGCGAGAGAGAAAATGGCGGAGTGGCGCGCACGAGCAGTTAACGGTTCTCATGGGGGCGGAGTTTCCAGAGAAAACATAACTGATTTCTTTCATTTCAACATGATTTTTTTTCAAAGGTTGAACATCCTTCAACATTAAATTAATGGCACAAGACTAAAATATGTTTGGATGAGAAACATGAAATAATCATGTAGGAAATACGAAATGCATTTAGGCAAATTCAACAATCTGCCCATTGCCATTTTTTCAGTGTAAAATACACACACACTCTCGTACAGACACTGCTATGAATGGTGAATACATCCACCATTAGAGACCCAATGACATATGTAATGACAATGGTTCTCAAACTGTGCTCCACTGGTGGTCTGTGAAGGTTTCCAACTGGTATGTGAGATGAGTGAGTGATAAAAAAATCTAAATATATAAAAATCAAAATATAACTATAAATTGTATACATTATATATATATATATATATATATATATATATATATATATATATATATATATATAAACTGTAGCACATTAGCTCGAAAAGGAAATATAAAAAATGTTATAATTATATCTAATTAATTCTAAATATTTGGATCAGTTAATAGAATTAACTTAATATAGCTAAATTAATATTACAATCAATTAAATAGTTTATCCAGCGAACACTCTATATTGATCGTCTATAAACTCTCAGAATGGATATTTTTCGTGGTCACAGACCACGTGCCTTAGCATGTAGTGGTGATTGCATCGTAAAAGGGACTTTGTCTCTAAGCAGTAAATCAACAGAATCAATACTGGTGTAAAATGTGCAAAAAAACAAAAACAAAAAACAAAATCACAAACACATAACTAATCTAAACCAATACTTACACACAAATCACACATCCATGGGAAATGCAGAAGTGAATATAACGGGGAAAAGAACAGGGGAATGAATCTATGGAAAGAGTCATTTAAACTTCTGAACAGAACCATCAGTTCCCATTCGTTGTCACTCAGAGTTCCGTCGGATGACGACGAATGGGGTTTCGCTTAGAAAGCCTATTAACTTCGAGTACTACAAAATGAGCCAATGGAAATGAAATGCCATGGGTCTGGGGAATTTGCATGGTGCGACTCCGCCCCACGTCGTGGGTATAAAAGGAGAAAGCTGGCAATATGCAGGTATGTTTTTGCTTCGGAGCAAAGTTTATTCTTCTCTCGACAAGCCATCTCTGAACTGTCAGCTTTCGAGACGAGTGAGATTCTCCAGTGTTGGTGTGACGGCGATCTCCCAGCGAGTGCACACTTACTGCTTATCTGTGCAGTGGTTTTGCCAGTGAGTATGTTTCTCCCTGGGCGCTTCAGCACTGAGTTTTGCCTTCTGAAAGATGCCTTCTGGTAGCAGCAGACTCGTGTCTGACTCTGATAGGCACGAGCGCTGTCTAGTGTGTTTGGGCATTGATAACGCTAGAGCAGCGCTCGTGGATGACTCATGTTCTCTCTGTGGGAACGTGACCATCGTGTCACTACGGTCGAGACTCAATGAGCGCGCAAGAGTGAGAGTGCCCTCATCCACAGCCCGATCTACTTCCTCTAGACCTAGAGTTAGTACTTCGGCCGGTGGCCAGGGTGACCTGAGGGTAACAATGTGGAACAAGACACCAAATACTCTGTGCCCCGTACCTCTCTTTCCAGTGACGGTGTCTGCCAGTGCTAAGGGGATTTCTGTGGGTCCAACTTCGGATGCCACGCGGGTTTCCTTTGGCGCTGCAGAGGAAGATGCAATGTCTGTCGCTGCATCGCAAGGTGGGCAGGATTTATTGAGTGATAACTCAGCAGAACTGCCGCCTTCGGAGTTCTTCTCACGGCGAGCCTAAGCACCCCTCCAAAGCCTGTAGGTTTTCATCTACGTTAGTGACGAAGTCCTAAAGAGCGGCAGGACAGGCAGCTGCTTCTCTGCATGCTATGGCCACTCTGCAGGTCTACCAGGCCCAGATGCTCAGAGACAAGCATGAGGGTAGGACAAACCCAGGGCTCTTTGATGAGCTGCGCGCCACCACTGACCTCGCACTCCAGGCGACGGAGGTGACCACATGCTCCCTGGGTTTGGTGATGTCCAGAGCCATGGTCCAGGAGAGACATCTCTGGCTGAACCTGGCCGACATGAAGGATGCCGAGTGGTCCCGGCTGCTCGATACCCCCATGTCCCAGGCCGGCCTTTTCGCCGGTGCAGTCGAGGACTTTGCCCAACTGTTCTCGACTGCTCAGAAGCAGACTGAGGCCATAAAGCACACCCTTCCCCATCGGCCCGCTGCTGCCTCCACCTAGCCGGCCAGGCAGGTGCCTCAGTCTGATCGCTGCCGAGGGTGCACTCCCCAAAAAAAAGCTTTAACCCGGGCCCGGTTGTGGATGAGCCGCAAGAAGGCGGGCAGGGCGAGGGAAGGCATATCAGCCCTGTCTCCTTGCGTCTTCACAAAGGTCGTTGAGGCAGCCATTATTCCCCTTTGGTATGCCAATTGCTTTGGCATACCAGCAGCAAAGTCGACCGTGCACCCTTGGAGTGACTGCCCACTTCTGGAGTGTGGCGTCATCTTGAGCTCTACAGTAGCGCATGGCACCTCGCTAACAGACATCTGCAAAGCTGCAGGCTGGGCGACACCCAACACATTATACAAGCTCTGAGTGGAGCCTATGTCCTCTCATGTGCTCGCTTCAACCAGCTAGTTCTGGACCCACTCAGGTGTCTTTGCCTGCTCGCCATTCCACTCCATAGACTGGATATGTGCAATATTTCCTCAGGTGAGCTTCCTCCTCAAGCCCAGCGTTCCTCCAGCACTGCTGACGTCGACACCAGTGTCTATTGCCTGTGCGTTGGCTAGGTGCCTCCGTGTGCATGGCCCCCTCTCTGGGCAACCCCGACGTGTATTTCCAATGTAAGCCTCTCTGAGCATGCGTCTTTCCCTTGGCAAGCCACCTTGCCACCCCAGCGGTTGAAATATTAAGAGAAATATTAACATAAAAGAGACGTTTCTTAGTTCAAAGAACCTTGAAAGATGTGTTACATATGTATCAACATATAACATACACAATCATTAGGATAATCAAAATACAAATTCGTAGATACCAAAAATGGTTACATTAACTAGTGGTTCTATAATGCATAAAAAGGTATACAATAAAAAATATACTTTACCAGACAGTAATAACCAACCACACAATGTCCTGGAGACAAGCATGTTCATTCCTAAAAGGTTTCCTATGAACGAATGGGGAAGAGTCCTTGTTTTATGGCCATTTATGGAGTTTATGATTATGATTTAATAGGGAAAACTCTTTACACATTCCTTTTGGTCGTAAATGGCATTTTTGCCACTATGACCAGAGGCCTGGTTCTACCTTAGTTGCAGATCGGACAAAACTCTAACACATAGTTTGTTGGGAGAGTAGGTTTTGCTTGATTATTCATTAAATATATTGAATATTTGTGTGTCTGATTGGTCCAGATGCTACAAAACAATATAATATAATTGACATAGATGAATATTTTAGAATATTTGAGTATTAGAGTATTATTTAGCAGTATCTTTCTATGTAGACCATTTTGCACGATGTAAACAACACTGGTCCAGAAGCACTTCCTGTTTCAGTTTTTTAACACTACATAAAAGCTGGGATAAAATACAACCAACAGAACATATAAAACTGAATCAAAAAATTTAAACAAACATCTTTAAGATGTTTTCTTTACGTGTTAAATAAAGAAAACAGTTACAAAATGAAACAGGAAGTGTTTCTGGACCAGTGTTGTTTACATCTTGCAAAATGGTCTATATATGATCGTTTAAGCTTATTTCTTTACATTTAAATTAACTTTGCTGTAACCTAAGGCTCACTTAAAGTTTAAAAAAGCTAACAATAAACAATTAACTTCTTTTAATATAATTTTTTAGCAAAGGAAAACCCTTATTCTGTTTTTTGACCATTATATATCAGTGCATACATCAGTCCGACAATTTAGCTAGCTCATTAGTCAGCTCATTTATTTTCATAGAGTAAAATTAGCCGTCTGAAATTCAAAGAAATAATTGATTTGTTAGCCTATTTTGAGATATATAAAATAAACAAATCAGAGGAGTTCTGCCATTCTTGTTTTTTTGTTGAAAGCTTGACAATCACTGATTTCATGGTTACAATGGAATCACAGCATACCAGTGAATTATGTGTGTGGTGGTCATCCAAAACAAGCTCACTACACTAAAAAGAAGACAAAAGACGCAGTCGGAGAAGCGATTATATGTATGAGAAACACTGAAAAAGCAGCAGCACATGCCAGAGACCAAGCAATCCTACAATGCAACTGAATAATAAACAAGCACGCCACCAAACAAAGGAGGTGTCTATTGTCCATACGAGTGTCTTATCAGTCCACTCAATACTGATTTTGCTGAGTGCTGATAGGAGAGAATGAGAAAGGAAAGCATCAAGAATTCAGCACTTATTATCTCGGGGATATGTGTGTGTGTAGAGCCTAATGTATTCTGGCAGCCATGTGCTTGGCTGTGAGTGTGTACCCTAATGTATTCTTACAGCCATGCGAAGGGCTGGGCCACTTAGCATGCGCTACAGGTTTCCTTTGTCCCCTGAGACAGTGATGAACGAGTACTTCTCTCACATAAAGACCTAGGAGTTACACCCAGCAAGCTCAAACGCAAACACTCGTGCACACACACTCCACAAGTGAAGTGACGCACTCCAATGAGCTATAATTAAAATAGCCCTGAAATAAACATATTCAACTGACAAATGGGCTAGAGCTCTTCCTGTAGAGGTGCGTAGGACCGTATGTGAAGAAGCACGAGACACATGGACTCTGTTACATGCGACCTCGCAGTATTTCATCCCACATACATATGCATGAAGTTGTGTTACATGTATTCTGGTGTCTGCAAGGATAATCTGCACCTGAATAATGTACAGTAAAGCAGCACAGAACACTAATCGGTCAATAACAGAACATACAAAATGCTTGTAAGGGTAATGTATATACCGAGTGGCTGAATAAATGAACAGTGCATAGAATACATTACATGCATTAGCTCCTGTACATTCATTGATGAGTCATGAATATTATGGAAGTAATCGATCGCACCAGTTCATTTCCTTAATGTATAAGTATCATGCCCATTCAAACTGAGAGCACATGCAATTTTAAATGCAACTTCATAAAAAAGAATCAATTTCATATATAATACATTCATTTATAATTAATAACAGCTAAGTATGATATTTCTAGCCTTAATCAAAGCAAACTTCTGCTACTTCAACTTGTTTCTTCTTGCTGTGTGATGAGAAGTGTGGAAATGTGTGTTTTTTTAATTAGTCTCTGCTGTGGACATTATTACTGAGCTCTGGGACGTTTTAGCGCCTGAGGCGCAGCATCACAAACTTAGGTCTGTTAATAAGCTGTCCACAAACACAACATCTGGACCCGTTCTGCTATCTTTAACTGTCTGTTTCTCTTTTCCCATAAGCAAAACTTTGATTTCTTACTTTCTTCCCTAAGTACATAACTTGATGCAGTGTATTTTTACTGAAATCAACTTAATCAAAAATTGTTAGTAGTACAGAATATCATCTGCTGCTTCATCTAGATTGGCAAATCTTAAAATAATCCTGTCATGATTGATATAGTAATAGGGTGTCTCAATCCACTGCCTCGTCCAATAGTAAGTACACTGGCAAGAAAGAAATTTCTAGGGCAGTCCAATTATCAAAATCATTCTTAAAGATTCACTCTATGAATGAACCACCAGTGAGCATTGCTTGCTCGCCTATATTCACTTACCAAAAATAGTGTGAAGTTTTCTTGTCTTACATGAAGGACAAGTGCCTTGAGCTTTAAAACATTGCATGATAGGCTACATTTAACGCAATGCATTCTCACCCCAAGGCGTCATGCTTCAATATTTGAGCTTTAGGCGCCCTTTAGCGTCAGTTACATGACGCTATCCTACGGCGTCATATAACTGACGCTAAAGGAAAAGCATCAGTTAGATGACACGGGTAGGTTTAGGTCACGCGATCATTTAACTGACGCTAAAGGTCACCTAAAGCGTCAAATATTGAAGCATGGTCAAAATGCTTCCCAAGATGTCAGTTAGGTGACGCCTTGGGGGTGAGAATGTACTGTTTAACAAGCAAGTATTTATATATATAACAGTATATATAACAAGTCAGAGGTCACAGCCACGGACCATAGCAGGTATGAACATGGCTCTCTGTTTTGGTGTAAAGACACTTAGCCAGGAATGATCTAGTAAAAACCCTGTTATTAATCATGGGTAAAACAATGTAGATGACACACACTTAATGTCCAAATTAGCAATAGGCCTATAATCTAAGAACACACGGTGACAAATTATGTATAAAGCCACAAAATAATGCATGACTAATAGAAATGGCTGAATAATCTTAGGTTTAAGCCTGGGTTTACCCATGCTGCCTTGCCGCAGCGCAATTTTATTCACGTTGACACCATGGACCAAATTTTCGCCTGAGATAGGGAACCAATCACAGAACGGCGAGGGAGCGGCAAGTATGCGACACCAAAGCAGTTTGTTTATATCTATGAATCCATCTTGGCAGCGGACGCAGAGTTAACTTTTGATACAGCCTTTGTGTATACATGGCGTAAAGCTTCAAATAACAGCCAGGCTTTTCCCCAAATCGTCGAACTGCATCGGTTTGTATTTGAAACGGGCGTCTATATGAGACAGGCCTTTATAATTTAGTATTGAGATGTTGTTCATTGAGTAATCTCTAAAAAATCTCCAAATGCTCCACGTGAAACTGTGATCTTCCAACCTTTTACTAGAGAAACTCTAATATGGGCTCTTTGGTCTCATTAATCGTATCATTTGTTCCTTGGCAAATCGTTTTGTCTGAGGGCAAAGTGAAGTTTATAAGTTCATAACTCTATATTTTGTCCATTTTAACGTATCTGTTTTATACTGACTAATACTTTGTACTTGAAAGAAGTAATATATATATATATATATATATATATATATATATATATATATATATAGGGCTGTGCGAAAATTAATTGCGATTAATCGCATCCAAAATAAAAGTCTGTGATTACATAATATATTTGTGTGTGCTGTATATAATTATTTTGTATATATAAATACACACACATGCATGTATATTTTTAAGAAAATGTGTTATTCATATATAAAATATTTATATAATATAGATTTTGTATTTATATATATACAGAATTTAAGCGCAAATAATTCTTAAATATATACATGCATGCATAGGTATTTATTTATACAAAATAAATTATATACAGCATACACAAATATATTATGTAAACACAGACTTTTATTTTGGATGCGATTAATCGCAATTAATTTTTGCACAGCCCTAATATATATATATATATATTCAAGTTTTTTAGTTATAACTTTTCTAGTTATCAACCTACTGAGAAGTGAGGTAACAAGTCACCTGCCTTGAGTCTAAGACACAGCCTATGTTTTGAGCTTGAGTTGACAGAAACGTAAAGTATTTCCATGTGCCGCAGTCTTTCCCTCCTCCTTTCTCCTCAAGGCATCCCACTCTGTTTTCTCCAAGAGCATTCCGGGCAATTATTCCAATTAACTACAGAGCGAAGTTATTATGCATATGCCCAGATCACTGAGGGAGAATTTCACCAGGTGTTTCTCTCTCTCTATAGCCTCATCTGGGCCTGCTCCACCATTTAGAAGGGGAAAAAGAGAAACAGAGTGTGGAATTTCTCCGTCCTGCTCGTGTCAGACTCTATCGTTCGTCTCTCAGGGACAGCAGATGCTCACAAGGTAATTATTTTCGGTGTGGAAGCTGGCGGCTGACAGAGTAGATGTGCATCACTCTAAATTGGCTGGGAGTGACCCCTGGCCATCCAGGAGCACACGGGGCCAGCGGAGATGGAGGGGAGGGGAGGTGAAGGAAGACAGAGGTCCTGGCTTACTAACAAGCAGCCAACTCAGGACACGGAGGGCCGCAAGCATCAGTCTGACCTGCACAAACTTTATTCTTTTTCTGTGTCTGCTTCGCCTTTTCTTACTCTTATACTTTTCGATTGTTCTGCCTTCCTCTGACTAACAAGCAGCCGAATGTCTAAGCGGGATCATTGGCGAGCTCAGCATCACTCAGCGGTCCCTTCAACAACCTAACGAGGATGTATTAGATCACTTGCAGCAACCTAACCAGACCAGGGCTCACCTATAGTCACACTGGAGGAAACTCACAAAGAATGAATTGCACTCACCGACAGTGGCGTTTATTTGCCTACACTGTCTGAATTGTTTTAGATAAAGGCTATGCAAAAAGTAACCAAGCAAACATGACCAAAGAATTCTGTCCTAAGAGCAATTTGTACGCTGCATTTCTTTATCTTACCGGCCAGTTCTGTAGGTTGTGGAACAGAGAGACATTACAAGGCAGAGGAGAATTAACTCTCATAGAAAAATGACTGAGTGGGAAAGTATTAGTGTTCAATATAATGATAGTAAGAATGAACTCATGCCTTTTAGAGGGTCAAGTCCATTATAATTTTTTTAAAACTTTGCTTACTGTACAAGAAAATGAAAATTTACTGAATCATATTGGAGCTAAAGAAGCTTATGATGTGCTGATTTTAGTGTTCAGGGATCATTTTCACTTGCCCTACCACAACAGAATTATGTATTTTTTATTTTTGCTTGAAATATGTGTATTTTATATATTTATATTTCATTAAAATATGACCCGTGCTGGCAAATTAAATTGGAATATGCATGGGCTACTTACGAGCTAAAGGCGAAGCAAGAGAAATATGTTAATTTTGGTCGAATTTGACCATTAATTAAGTTAATTAGTTAATTAAGCCTTCGTCTAGTGATCCCAATGCTCCAAATTGCAATTAAACATCTAAAAGTATCTTTAGTTGTACATTTTCTGAGAGGAGTACCTTTGCCCTTAAAAAATGCTGTTATTCTCTGCTCACTTCTCTCGCTTCCCCTCAGCACATGTTTGGTATAGTTTTAAAGTGCAGCATTCCAACATTGTGAATATTCATAGCGAATTCTTGATGACATCCAATGAACCAATGAAATATGATTTTCAAACTCATGCTGATGTAACAAATCGTCTCGGTTACTAATGTAACCTTGGTTCCCTGAGAGTAGGGAACGAGTATTGCGTAAGTTAGCTTACGCTATGGGAAAACTCCTTTTCGCGAGAATATTGAAGCAAATTTTTAAACGCAGTGCAGCTGCACAAAAGACATATAGCTGAGCATCTAGCGCGCTCATTGGCTGTGCTGCCGCAATTGTACGAACCTATGACAAGTCGGCTGAGATGCGCAAACCAATCAGGTTGCTTTGCGTCAAGGCACGTCATAGCCCGCCAGTACGCTATATAAGCCCCCATTTTCGCCATCGAATTTGGGTTAAATCGACTGAAGCGATCCCTCTACTCAGGGAACCGAGATTACGTTAATAACCGTGACGTTCCCTTTTGCAAGGTCTCTTTGTATTTGTAGTATACAATTAAATGCATTTCAAATAGTATATCTATTTTTCACCAGGTACTGGATGTACAAGATCAATGAATGTTGGCTACATTTTTCAGTGTCAAAGTGGCCCAAAAGGGCAAATTCTGATTCTGTCACACTGCCTCGCAGATAAACTGGCGAGCTATTCTTATTGTTGAGCCCCAATGTATTAAAATGGCCACGAAGACGACTGACTTGTCTATAAGGGACTTATAGGGACTTCAGACAGGTTTTTGAATGATTGTTTTGCAAATGCTGCTCAGTCTTTTTCAGTCTCTGAAATTCAGTTCCTGTGACTTTGTAAAGGAATACAAGGCGTGATCTCTCTTTCTCCGTTTATGCCTATTTGAATTGGCATGTTGACCCAGAGAGAGGCTAACCTTTCAGTGTGATCCTGGGTCAAAGTTAAAAGGAGTCAGAACATGTTGACATCACAGAAGCATGCGATTATCATCTCTTACTCCAAACCGTCTGTCCTCTCTTTAGACACATATTTCTGAACCATTATGAGTAATTTCAACATGTTTGAAGTTTGCCCTCAGAAGATCTTGACATCATTAGCATTAATATTAGACAACGGCACAGAGCTGTGATGAGTTTAACCATCTGAGAGTTGAATTCATTAATTGACAGTTATTAACATGCAAAGGTAGCTTGTCCTCTGCCAGAACGACACTTTAAATTGATTCTGAGTGGCTCAACCAGACGTTTAATTTGGAGAGGCCAAGTAATTCTCTGAATGTCCTCTTGACAAAATAATTCTCCTCTCTCCCTGAAGGACGTTTGTCCTCAACTACTGAAAACGATTTAAGAGTCCTTGTGATAAAATGGATCAAATGTTGTTTAATTAGTTGAAAGGAGTGGGTGATTTCTGCTTAATTAAGACTCTATTAACAGTGGTGATTCCTCATTAAAAACAGAACATTCTTAACCAAATAATGCCCTGTACAGATAGATCAGATTTATCATGGGCCGTCTTTTCTTCACTTCTAAAAATAAGGGTTCTTTATTGTTACCTGTGGGTCCATGAAGAAACGTTAACATCCATGGAAACTTTCCATTGCACAAAAGGTTTTAAATATTGAAAAAAAGGTTTCTTCAAAGTATTAAAATGTTCTTCAAAGTAATTTTATCCATAGAATGCATAGTGGGTCAAATTGATGCTTTGAGTTTTGAAATATTTTATCAATGAAAACTTTTATTTATTTATTATATATTCCATTAATAAAAAAAAACGGCAACACTTTATTTGAAGGGGTGTGCATAAGACTGACATGACACTGTCATAAACATGACATAACACCTGTCATGAACATGAAGGAGTCTTTATGAATGTTGTCATTCGGTAAATTATGACACTTTTAATGCAAAGTAGACATTGTTTAAAATGTCTTTGTTATGACAACTTGACATTAACAAAGAAATTATAACCTGTCACAAATATGTCTTAACAGGTTGAATTATCAAACTTAAAGAAGTTATTTAGCTTTGTGTTAACATTACATTACCCTGTCATATGTTATGGTTGGTTTCAACTTTGGTTGTCATGTCTAACTGTGACATGAATATTTTACTTGTCCTCAAGTAAAGTGGAACACATTGTACTAGTTATAAAGATGTCATTAAGGGTTATTACACTGTCAAATGCTTTAACAACAGTGTCATTAAAGTGGAACACGTTGGACTAGTTATGATTTCTTGGTCAAATTGTCATAATGATGGGCTACAACAGCAGAAGACCCCATGCACAGGGTACCACTCATCTCCTCTACAAGTAGGGAATAAGGCTACAATTTGCAAGAGCTCACCAAAATTGGACAGTTGAAGACTGGAAAAATGTTGTCTGAATGTCTCAATTTCTGTTGAGACATTCAGATGGTATCAGAATTTGGCATAAACAGTATGAGAACATCATCCATCATGCCTTGTTACCACTGTGCAGGCAGGTGGTGGTGGTGTAATGGTATGGGGGATGTTTTTCTTGGCACACTTTAGGCCCCTTAGTGCTATTGGACATTGTTTAAATGCCACGGCCTACCTAAGCATTGTTTCTGACCATGTCCATCGCTTTATGGCCACCGAATTCTCTGATGGCTACTTCCAGCATGTCACAAAGAATCATTTCAAATTGGTTTCTTGAACATGACAATGAGTTCACTGTACTAAAATGGCCCGCACAGTCACCAGATCTCAACCCAATAGAGCATCTTTGGGATGTGGTGGAACAGGAGCTTCGTGCCCTGGATGTGCATCCCAAAAATCGCCATCAACTGCAAGATGCTATCCTGTATCAATATGGGCCAACATTTCTAAAGAAGACTTTCAGCACCTTGTTCAATCAATGCCACGTATAATTAAGGCAGTTCTGAAGGTGAAAGGGGTTCAAACACAGTATTAGTATGGTGCTCCTGATAATCCTTCAAGTAAGTGTATGAGAGACATGAAAGTAGCACCGATTTCAGTTACACTGATGATTTGTTGCCATGGACGACAGTATATTTATATTAGATCACTGCATGTCACGATTGACCAAGTTCAAGCATGGAATAATTCTAACCCAATACACTTTATGAAGAATTAAATGATTCAGCTGAGCTTCAGCTTTTTAACTTCAGCTATTTTTGTTCATGCATATTTTTATATTTTCACAAGAAATAGTTTGTGACCAACCATACTGTAATTGGCAGGCCCCGTGCTGAAATTGCCTATTGGGCTTGGGGGCAGTGAATTTAAGCAACAGGCCTGGATCAAGGCATGAGAAAATAATGGAAAAACACTAACTTTACTTAGTGTTACTGTTTAAACAAACAGTTAGACTTATCATCATCTTACTTTTCTTCTTCTTTTATTATTAATGCTGCTTTTTGTTTGTTTTCATTGCAGGGCAATATTTTCATGAAACAGCAGAGACTAATGCAGCATTAGATATTGAAATAGTTTTAACATCTACAAGGCCACAATCTATTTTGCCCTGCTCTGCTCTGGCATCATCCACACTGAAATATAATACCCTCAGAACTCTGGAAGGATTTTCTCCCATTGCATCACAGGGTATGAATTGATGGGTACTATCACATGTGAGCCAAGCAATCGAGTCTTAGATTAGATCCATATGTTCTCAGAGAGCCAGGTCAACTTCAGATACACACTCGCTGTCTCTCTCTCTCCTGCTCTGACACAGGGGAATGAATGAGTGTAATTTCAGAGAAAGGGTGAGGGAGAGCCAGAAGGATGGATAGTGAGAGGGAGATAGAAACTTTCCCTTGAAAGTGTGCTGAAATCATTACGGTGCAGAAATCTGAGCGTTTGTATAGAATAAACAATCTGAGCTCTGTAGTAACAGAAAATAACGTTTGGAAAATTATTCTGGAAATAGGGTCGATAAAAAGTAAGTAAACAGCGTGTAGGCTATTCTCGTATTTGCTCGGTGGGAATGAACAAATTTCAGAAGATTTCTGTAAGGCTGGAAAGGGTGCATTTAAGAGCTCTGAGCCATTTATAAATTATATTATTAAATATTACATACAGTGTAAAGCTCAGTCCTACAGGTAAACTGCAGGGATAAAGTACAGCATGTGCTGATTATATCAGCAGAACATCAGAACTTGACTCTTCTCGCAGATTAAATGAAGCCTTGAGGAGTTTTCTGACGTTTCAGCTTATTTTTAATGCAGAAGGCCCTGTCATAAAATTCTGGAAAAATTATTTTATGGAGCCCCTAAATTGACATTTGCAAACAATAAATAAATCAATAAATTAATGAAGACTATTGCGTGCTACACGAAATGTTTTGCGTGCGCACGCGATTGCACGTGATTCTTGCGCACGCAATGTTTCTCATGCGCACACGATAAGTTTCGCATGCACACGCATTACAATTTCCAGTTTGCGTACAATTTGCGTCACTGTCATTACTATGAAGAAAACAAGAGCATGGATATTTGCAAACAATAAATAAATTAATAAATAAATGAAGACTATCGCATGCTACGCGAAATGTTTTGCGTGCACATGCGATTGTACGCGATAAGTGGTGGAACGGGAGGGATAAAGTACAGCATGTGCTGATTATATCAGCGGAACATCAGAACTTTAGCCTGGCTAACGCCAGACCACGTCTCATTGAGAATGAAACGTGGTCTGGAAACCACACGTTCAATTTCTCGTATTTGAGGCGTGGTTTACGAATGCCCGAGCCGTATTATTGGGTGCTACAAATGTCTATCAAATGCGCCTGTGCTCCCTCCCCGTTCTATGATTGGTTCCCTTTTTCAGGGGAAAATTTGGTTCATGGTATCCAGACTGCCTAGCAGGGCGAATTAAATCGCGCTGCGGCAAGGCAGAATGGGGAAACCCAGGCTATCAGAACTTGACTCTTCTCGCAGATTAAATGAAGCCTTGAGGAGTTTTCTGACGTTTCAGCTTGTTTTTAATGCAGAAGGCCCTGTCATAAAATTCTGAAAAAAAAAAATATTTTATGGAGCCCCTAAATTGACATTTGCAAACAATAAATAAATTAATAAATAAATGAAGACTATAGCGTGCTACGCGAAATGTTTTGCGTGCGCACACGATTGCACACGATAGTTTCTCTTGCGCACGCGATAAGTTTCTCGTGCGCACGCATTACAATTTCTGGTTTGCGTACAATTTGTGTCACTGTCATTACTATGAAGAAAACAAGAGCATGGACATTTGCAAACAATAAATAAATGAAGACTCACTTTCCACGCGAAATGTTTTGCGATTGCACGCGATAGTTTCGTAATTTTGTAATCTAGAGAAGTTTGTAGTAATGGGTGCGCACAAGAAACGTATCGCGTGCGCGAAACTATGCAAGTTTTATTTTTTTATTTTTTGTAGAGGTCCCCTTATAGGGCTCTGTAGAATTAGTTATATATATTATATACAGTATATACATACATCATATATCCTATGTGCTCCAATTCTCTCTCTCTGCACACACATAAACATTTCCCCATTTTCTGCCCATTTTTAAATTTGAGAAATGGACACAATGAAAACGTTATCAAACTGCAAACAAATGAAGGCTAATCTTGCTGCTATAGCCGGCAGAATAGGTGGAGAGAATAAATAGACGTGAGCCGAAAGGCAAGATCAGCTTGATTAGGAGAACGACGGCCAGCGCATCCAACAGAGAAAATTACCCTCAGGTACACACCACGTGTCCACAGTCACAATCTCATGTAGTCCTGACTCTAATCTTTCAAACACCTTCATTAAGGATTAAAAGGCCTTTCTATTTGCCTGCAAATGTAATGTGATTTTGAAAATCAGAATCTAATCAAGGTAGCTTTGACCTTTTGGTCCAGTAGAATTATTGTTGGATGAGCAGTCTCATTCGGTTAGGCTCGTCATTTATGTTGTTAGTCAGCTTTTAATGCTGGAAGTGTCAAGGGGCCTCTTTAACTCGCATTGTGGTGGCCTCTTGTGGCTACATCTGGAAGTGAAATAGCCCAGGCCTCGTGCGTTCCTGTACAAGTTTAGTTGAGGTAACGGTGTCTACGGCCACCATGAAATATCAGAAATTTCGGCTTTTGTCTAATGTTTTACGAAAAATTTGGTAGCTAACACACTACCGTTCGCAATTTTGCGGTCAGAAAGTTGAGGAAAAAAACGATTGTGTGTGAACTTATAAATAAAAATTCCAACACTCTTTATCAATTAAACGAACATGACAGTTGAGGTCTGAGTTGTCAGTTATAGCCTAATAACTTTTATTCAGTTCTACTTATTGTCATCTCCATTATCCAGAGATCAGCTTTACATGATACAAAACAATTCTGTAAAAAATCTAAGACATTTAAACAAATTGATATGAAGATGCAAACGTAACACCTGATACCATGATTGACCAGCAGACCTGTGAAACTTTCAGTGAGTGTGATTGCTCCGAAATCTATCCCAGAAAAAAACAAACAAACACCATTTCAGTGACTTCTCCCAGTGTCATTACCACATGAGATTCCTGACCAGGAATAACTGCCACTAATTGCTACATTAAAAGTTTGATTTACAAGTCTGTGTTTATATAGTTTCTCATTGTACAGTAGGTAGCAAACTTGTAAAAATAGCAGATGTACCATACAATCATCACTTTTTTGTCCTGTTTATTAAGATAAAATGATCAATTTAATGAATTCAATACTCAACATTCTAAAACTGTGACGACACTTGTGAATTATCATTAATTTCACCGATATAATGTAACTTACAAAACGGAACAAGACAAGTGCCACAGAAAGGCTGGCACTGGTGTTTCAGCAACACAGACGCTCTGCAAAACGAGTATGATACATGTCAGAAATCTTTTAATACTCTAATGCAATTCAACCTACAAATCTATGTTTTACTTAATTTTATTATGCAAACTCGTTGCCTTAATTTCATTAAGTAAGCAAAACTTAATTGCATCAAGTTATTCTTAATCCATTTAAGTTTTGTCAACTTAATTCTGTCTGTGATCGGAGGAAGTGTACTCCCAAAGTGCATTGCGGCATGAATAAATTAATTGCTTTGTTTTTCTATTTTTGGCTTTATTTTACCATTACAATTTTATTTGCTATCGTTATTGGGGTTATACTTACAAGAGACCGCAAAAAAAATTGTAACGGTCAATTAATGAAATAAAAAAGCTATATATATATATATATGGTACTCAAAATGCTAAATGGTATTCAAACCAGTCAAGTAATGTTTACAAGGTTTTTCTGAGTAAAGAAGGCATAGCATGCGAACAGTACAGATTACTAAGAAATTTTAAGTAAGTTCAACAAATTATTAGACATTAAGTTAAGTTAACAAAAAAAAATCTTAGTAAGAACAATGTAAGATTTTACAGTGAATATGGTCTACTTTTCCGACTTGGATGAGAAGGAAGCACAATTTTGTTTGTTTCACTATGGTGCATGAGGTACAATCAGAAACCACAGATGTCACAGCAAAAACACTATAATGCTTATCTTTTTTGATTAAGGACAACAGGAGATTTCAGGTGCAGTTAATGGCTAAGCAGATTATGCTAATGCACATCCGTATTACGGTGATTTATTGCTAAAGGTATAGGGTGGCCAATATGACTCAACAGTCTACTTATAACATTTTTAGAGGATTAAACTCAAACCGAGCAGTACATCAGATTTCATAACCCGAAAAACAGTGTTGATTGTAGTTTCTAATATATTGATTCATCCTACATACATTTTTAATGATTTAAAGGGGTCATGAACTTTTTTATTTTATGTTTTCAGAGGTGCAATTATAACGTTAGTGTGACTTTTAAATCAGAAAATGTCATAATTTAGATATAAAAGCCAATTTTCTTCACTGATTTTAGCCCTCAAATTTGAGTCCCGCTAGTTTTCAGGGGCGTGTCTGCTGTGAGATGTACACGCCCACTTCTATGATTGGCTAACATCTAACTCTCAAACACTTTTACTACATTTTTACTATTGCAGCTATCTAGATTAACTAATAATGCAAATAGCATTAGGTCTATTTTTAGATCTACTCTCTACACATTATATTTAGACCTACTCAATTTAATCTTAACTAACAGTGCAAATAAGATGTTTATAAGAGATTCATTGTGCGGAGTAGACAGCGTCATAAATTATGTTTATAATTATCACTGCTTTATGTTTATAATTATCACAATATAAATAACAGATTATGTTTGTGCTACTAAGAGAAACGATGTCAAGTTGACCGTTTTTTCATTGGCTTGATTTACTGACACATAAACAGAAATAAACGATTTTGAGACAAAAAACATCTGACGGATCAGAAATCATTACATATCAGAAATCACTGATTGCAGATCAGGCATTAGAATTAACCGTTACTTACATGTTGGGCATTACTGTCTGTTTTCAAAACTTGCACCAAAATTGCGACTGATTTACCGAAGAATCCACAATGAAATGTACCTACTTTCCTATCATTAGGATGCTTTAGAATGTAATGTTATTTTTAGTCTAGTGATGATCATTTATCGCTCTTCTCATCTCACTAACGCGCCAGATTTTATGATGTAGAAGTAGGCATCGATCTGATTCTGCAGGGGCGGTCTTTACTTGCACTATGTCATAAATGTGACAACATCTGAAATGAGTCATTTTCAGAGCTTGGTTTCAATAAAATATGTTTTTGGACTAACAACGAATGTTTTAAGTTCTGAAACGTTTAGAATGCTTTTTATTGTACAGTGACCTCTTGCATGTCAATTCATGACCCCTTTAATGAAGTGTTGATATGCATTTAGCAGGATACAGGAATGGTCAAACAAGTAATACCAGCAATATCAGTGTACTTGCATACAAACTTCAGTATATCTCATTTGTAAAGGGCTTGAAAGTACATACCTTACATTAAAATCCAACGCAGGTGAAAACCCCCCCTCTAGGGATCAGACACACACACACACACACACACACACACCGTGTATATCTGAGAGTACTTGCAGTTAAAGTGCTGTAACGTCAATATATGTCTTTTTTTATTCGTCTCTTTTCTTACAGAACTAGTGAACAGTCTTTGGTCAAAAAAAAAAAAAAAAAAAAAAACCTTTAGAACAATAATTCAAAGCAACAAACTTAAAATCAAAAGACCAATCTGATTGGCTGTAGAGTTGAGGTAACGTCAGTGAAAATGACCCATGGCTTCAGCGGCTTTCACTCGCACGAGAGGATCTGGATCCTGCAGCAGCATCACCAGACCTGGAGAGAGGAAAACATACAAGGGAAATATAACTTAGTCCATTGATCAAACAAAAATTAGTTTCATTGAACATACAAGTCAGGTGATAACCAAGAGCATGGTGCATTTTTTCTTTTTTTTGAGTTTCAACAGCAATACATTCTACAATGCACTACCAGACAAAATCACCATTAAAATAGAAGCAAAAATAATAGATTCCTTAGGTGCCAAGAAACAGCAAATGTAGCACAATAACAAGGATGTGTTGTCCTTCCTTAAATATATCTCTTGACTGCAGATATTATTATAGAACTGCTGTACCTACCCTTGGTCACTGACCCCATATTCATATGGGAGAAATGCTCATCATGAAGGTTTCCAAGCAAAAACCCTAAAAATTCACAAAAATACGGTTACAAAGCCATCACAAAATAATAGTAGGAAAAAATAGTAGGGTTTTTTTTAATATTGTATTGTAATATTAAAGTTTAAAAACTAATCTATGAAGCCTACATATTTGCAATACTAAACACTGAAATAATAATAATAAAAAAGGTTTTTACCAATGAACATGGCAGCACCGGCTCTGATCTCAGACCAGTTACTCTTGAAGAACTGAATGACTGTGATGTGGTAGAAGTTCAGCATACCTGGGAAATCCTGGATCTTTGCAGAAACACATTATGATTAATATAATATAATTATATTATAAATTTTATATTATAAATATAAATTATAAATATAATTTTAAAAGAAAAAAAAAAGTTCAAAATTGGATAGCAGAGTCCCCGCCTCAACTATAACAATAATGGCACAGTGGAACAATATCATTTGAATCACTTTCACAATGTCCACCAAATAAGAAAAGAAAAAAAGGTGGATGGTAAAAAACATTAAGCTCTAACTTTTAAAGCAGCAGGCAAATAAAAAGCAGCACATGCTTGTAATAAACATAACGATATTGTGTGTTGGTGTGGACACTAATATAGTTTTCATTATAGTTATTGTTCTCAGTGTGAACTGGACGTGTTTAGTCCCAGTATTATAAACTAAAACGGCTGACAACATTAAAAACATTAAGTATATCAAAGTAGAATACAATAATATATCCAAATGTAGCATAGCACAGTGATTATAATAACAGCAATCTATAAAAGGGAATCAGTCAACTCATCAGCATGCAGAGAGCTTTACTACTTATAGTTAAGTTTCGGTTCTTGCCATACTAGGTATTTGGTGAGGTCATTAATGAACTCTCCATAGTGCAGACCCTTCTCCTCAAGAAGATGATTCTGGAACATGGCAGAGATCTGTTCTGAACCTACAACTGGAGCGCACACGCGCATGGCATACTTGCATGCCTAAGGGAACAAAGACACACACATTAACACAAACATGCAATATTTCCATTATTATTCTTGAAAGAATTCTGTTTTTTGCGTACCGTAATCCTTTTGAACTAAATTATAATATTTATACTCATTATAACAAAAGAAATCATTGTAGGAGTATGTGCAGACACTGACCTTGACCACTTGAGGGTTGGGATCATTGAGGTGCAACAACAAGCTGACCAGAACATTGTGGATCTGGTCTTTAAAGATGGGCTCACCTGAGCCAAACTTTGATAGGTTTCCCAGGAGCATGATGGAAGCACATCGGATCTCATCGTTCTCCTGACAGAACATGACAAAAGATCTTTCGAGTAAAGTTTAATTGTTTGGAACTTGTGCAACCATGTTACCAAAATCAAGGATATGTGCACATACAGTTTAAAGCTGATATTTAAATAGACAAAATGGATACATTTTTCTTTTAAAAATGACAAAACTATGCCAGAATGGGTACAGTATGGTAACAGTATGCAGTCGAAACCATAATTTGTTAACCTCAGATTTGTGTGCAAGAGCTCAACAATTTTTAATAGTATTTTTTTATTATTACTTCTTTATTAATCAAATTATTTTAGTATTTGCCTACCAGGCAGTAGAAAAGGATCCAAATGGGGAACACACACGCAATATTTTTGGTAATTATTTTATGTACTGTAACAAAAATAGTTGTGGAAACATTGGACTTGTGCTTTTATTGTTTTAAAAAATACCTTTTTTTCTTTCTTTTTTTTAAATTGGAATAAATAAAATGCTTCATAATTGTGATTTAGATATTCTGTGCCTTCTCTCAAACACTCACATTCTCCAGAAAGGGTTTTATCTTCATGAAGATGTAAACCACAAGCAGCTGGACATTCTTTTGGTCCAGGTAAAGCAATATTTTGGACATTCCTGACATGGCCTCCAATGTGATGAGTTTCCCAGGATCATCCTTCTCTTCCATTCCTGAACTCATGGCTGCTAAAAGCTCCTTTGCGTACTTATTCACCTGAATGAGGAAAAGAAAAGAAAAAACAGCAAAGTTTAGCAGTGTATAATTACACACTTAACTAACTGATTGTGTTACCAAGCTAATGCTATAACTTCATTTGACTACAGAGAGAAGAAAAAAATCAGAGCAGAACAATGGAGGGCATGGGGAACATGGGAAACTTTTTGGCAGCAGTTGTTAGATACAATTATTGATTGCAGACAATTTTATGCACATTTCCTTACTGAATGTTGCATGTATCTCACACTGTTGCCAAGAAACATTGCCTAAAAAAATCAATTGGAATCTTCATCCAATTAGTGTTTTCAGATGTCAAGCAGAGCTTCTGTACCTTCTCAGGTGAGCCCACAGCAATGTTCCCCAGGCCTCGGACAGCCAGCATGCGGACAGTACCGCAGGTGTCAGTAATTCTTTCCATCATGTTGTTCATCAACATGTCCAAAATCATCAGTTCAGTCACTACGTGGTGGTTCAGCAGCTAGAAGGAGAAAACAAATAAATCTTGACATTTGAGTCTAGAAACATCTGAAGATATCATAAAACATTGCACTTAGTATTTTTTTTGTTTATGTAACGCTAGTCAGTTTAAGTCGTATTGTCTTAAAGGGGTGAATACAAGAACAGGCCAAAGTTATTAATATTGAAAACAGTTACTTTTTTTTATTTATTTATTTTATTTTTTTTGTGGAAACTATGATAGATTCTTAAGAATTATTTGATGAATAGAAGGTTTAAAAAACAGCACTGATTTGAAAGTGAAATCTTTTGTAATATATATATACTATATAATATATATAGTATATACAATATATCATACTGACTCCAAACTTTCGAACAGTCGTATAAAATAACCTACTGTTAAAACACTGAACAATCTGTGGTTTTGTAAAATAATTAGTCTTTAGCTATTCATTGTACTAAGCAGAAATTTTGAATTAAGCAGAAATTTTATCTGTTAAAACATAAATCTGAATGTTCTCACCTCAGAGAAGAAGGCTGTGACTGTGATCCTCTGGCACTCGTAAATATTACAGAGAGAAGGACACAGACTCTCCACAATTGCGGGGAGTCTTGGACCAGCATGCTTTGCCATTGCTCTGATAGAAAGAATAACTTTTTCAAAATCGAGTATTGCAGAAGACCACATTTAATCTTACCACAATGAGAAAAAAAATTATTTATTACTCTGAGTCTGAACTTGACAATTTCCACAAAAACATAGCATGAGACAACAAGCATGAAATCAACGTGTAGCACTCTCAAAATGTTGTAATTGAACACATCCTGTCTTCAAGAACAGTTCTATGGTTATACACATCTCCTTTAACATAGCAGAAAGGTCTGTCCAAGAGAACTGGTGTATGACAAAGGACAGGTATATGCACCTGGAGAGCAGAGTGACTCCTGTTGTGTGCTGCTGCGGGTCCTTCATCTTGTCCCAAGCTCCCTCCTGATCTAATGGTTTCACGACAGCGTCCAGCTGAGCTCGACCCAGTAGGATCCGCAGGGCCTCCACTGCCACCCTGAACACACACAGCAAAGAGAAACACAGATGTCAAAGGACCTGCTTCCTTATCTGCATGAGCAGTTACCTTCAAATTCACCATCCGACCCAAAATGAAACCTCCTAAGTGATTGATTTGAAACCCCTTTTTAGAAAGCATGACAGTATGTCGCTTAGCTAAACAACAAATAATTTTTGTGCATTTTTAACAACATGGTGCTATTTTATTCTTGAAAAATTGACAAAAAGCTACTTTTTTGTATATTGACTGCTAAACTGTATATTTGACAAATAAAAACGAACAACTATTTTACATCTTATTTTACATCCACCTAACCTCTGAACTCATAGCACTCTATGGTATCATTCTTCTCACATTAAACAAATATGGACACTATTCACGGACTGTGATAACGTGTTTCCACAGTTATTAACATCGCAAATCTAGTGAAGTTTTTCAAATTTTCATTTTAAAAAAAGGAATACACTTACAACGCTATACTTTGTGTTATATTGCTTTGGCAGTAAATTAAAAAAATAACGCTGCTGCGAGGCTGAGGGAGTGATCTTATTTAAGAGTTAAGTATATTAATAAATTTTAGGACCCCCTTGAAAATGAGATGTTGCATCTCAAGGGGCTATCCTGTCAATAAATTCAAATTCAAATGAAAATAAATCATTACAATACTGGAAAAACCCTCCAATCTCTATTTAAATTATTTTAAAAAGAAACACATAAAATCAAGACCTGAAAGTTCTTGAAATTTCTGGAATCATAGTTAATTTGGTATATATCAATATTCCCAGTTTCAGTAAATACACAAAAAGATTAAAAACAAGTAGCTTTCTCACAATTACAACAGAGTCAAAAAGTGTTCAGTGTAACTCTGAATAAGCACAAAATTGCATATTTATGCCACTCACCCGCACACATCAAAATAAGCCATATTGTTTTTGTTGGTTGTTTTGCGGTCTGAAATGATGCTGTTGCTGTTGAGATCTTTAGGTAGCTGAACTCCCACGCTAGAACCCAAACGCAAAAGCAGAGCGCTGAAGAGCTTTGGAAACAGATATGCCACAGCGTCAGCTGACTGACCATTCAGCATCATCTCACGAAGGGCACATGTCATCTAGAAAACATGGAATCAAAATCAATAACTATTAATTATCAAACAGGACACTGCACTTACAAAAAGACTACCTTTAAAAGTTTTAGCATTAAATTGATCAAAAGTGAAAATAAAGAAATTTATAAGATTAAAAAAGATTTACATTTCAAACAAAAACCTGTTCTTTTAAATTATATATTCAAAGATTTTTTTCTTTTTTAAGTAGCTGCCACAAAATATTAAGCAGTACAATTAGTTCAACTTTGCCATTACATGAATAAATTACATTTTAAAATATATCAAAATAGAAAAAAAGTTTTAAATTGTAATATTTCACAATATATTTCTCTTTTAATGTATATTTGTTCAAATAAATCTTGCTGAGCAAAAAAAAAGTTCAAAAATATTTTTTTTAATTCACTGACACTGGTAAATTTTACCAGTAAATGTTTACTGGTAGTGAAAGCCAGTTAATAAATAAATATGTTTTAACAGTTTAACATCATTTCCTAACTAATGCAACATTAAAGAATCAAGCTATTAATTGCATCCACTAGTATTTGTTTCAACAAGCAATGACTGTCAATAACATTACCAAACACTTGACATGTCAGGATGGGAAGTATGAAGCTCCCAGTAAAAAGCATTTTGCTTGCTTTGTTATGATTTTGTTGCTTCATGCAGCATTTCTCTTTCAGTAAACACAAACATTACTTGATTCTGCATAATTGACAGATTATGTCTAGTTAGGATGATGCATTATGTGTTTTAAAAGCCAAATTACACAAATCCTAAATATTTTAAAACTTACAGCCAATGGTTGGCTTGTGGCAACTTTGGTCAAACCAGGTCTTAACATGGACTCCTTCTTATCTACATAGGGAACCATAACACTGAGCTTCTCGATAATCATCTCCATGATTTGCAAGGCCAAAGTGCTGTCTGCTCCTAGAGCCATCCACATCTCACAGCTCCAACTGGAGAAAACACACAATGACACACACACACACACACCAAGCACATCGTTATTATGCTTGAGCATCATGGAGCACATGCCAGACAATGAATGCCATGCACATAAACAACACGCACAATAATCACCTGTCGTATGGTAGTGGGTAGGCGACGAGCGTGTTGACCACTGACTGAAGGTGTTGTGTAGCGAGGATGAGGATGGACTGACCGATAGCCACCTTCACCTGCTCTTCACTAATCACCTGCAGCCGATTGTGCAACACCTCCAGCATCTCTGGCACCTGACAAAGAAGTGAATTCTGGTTAATTTTGTTATAGAACATACTTTCCAACTAATTTTCTGTTACCGTTTACTAATCATTTCAAGAAGCTAAACTACAGACTGAAATTTAAGTTTTTATTCACTAAAAATCCAGTCTATTGCCTTTTGCCAAGGCCAATTTGAGAATTAATTGTTCTTTAACTTTCAACATTTCAATTAATTTGTTAATCATTCGTCTGAATGATTAGCTGGAGTGTTCAATAATGACATTAATAATGAAATTGTTTGTCTATAAATCTCCATGTCCAATATATATACTCATCATGTAACATTTGCCGGCACTAAAAGAAAAAAAATGTATTTCCCACAATCTGATGAAAGTGTAATGTACCAGATCCTGCAGGCCAGCGCCTCTGTTCTTCAGCAAGGTGTTGAGAATCACGCTCGATGCTCTGGAACAGTTGGACTGAGAGTCCACCAAACCATCAAACAGCATAAACAACAGGGTGCTCAACTGCTGCTGGGGCAAACGCTTACTGATGATCTAAAACACAAGAGACAGGGGGACTGAGAAAAAGCATCAGTGCTTCAGGGGAACATTACATTCAGGCAATTTACCTTAGTCAGCTCAGAGCAGGTTTGGTACAAGACTGAATGGTCAGGATTGCTTAGCTTCTCACGAATATCTAAAAGACCCTCAACTGAATCGTCTTTGTGGTCCAGTGAAAAGCCTGTCAAATAGAGGAAAATGGAAGAAGCAAGATCCTTTTCTAAGTATTTCCAGAACAAGAATAACAGTGTAAACAAGTTCATAATGACGCCGTCAATCTGAAGCCCACCCTGACAAAAATGGAGTTGCTATAAAAAATAAAAAAAAAGGGCAGTACCTTCATAGCGCAGCTGAATGTACATTAGATTATAGACGCAGTCTATGGCTGCCCTCCGCACCTCAGGGTTTGGGTCTGTGCACCGTGGGGCCAGACGCCCCACAAGAGCTCCCAGATTATGGAATGTTACTATATTCTGGGGGGAGAGAGAGAGAGAGAGAGAGAGAGAGAGAGAGAGAGAGAGAGAGAGAGAGAGAGAGAGAGAGAGAGAGGATGGCTGGATTAGCACGAGCATGGGATCTAATAAGATTTTAACAACAGTAAAAAATAAAATTCTAAAGTACATATTTTATTAATCTGTGCCTTGAGGAAGCCAAATTAAATTATCCTGCTTAACATTTTAGCTTGAGCAGAATAAAACTAACATGTGCTTTAAATACAAAGCATTCAATTTAAGGATGTGGGAGGTTTGTCTTAAACCAATTCACAGTGTTCAGGGTAACAATCTATAAAATAACACTTTACTTGCTTAATTTCATATTTATTATCATTATTTTCAGAGTTACTTCAAACAAACACACTACAAAATAATGAATCTTTTACTAAATAAAAATCAAAATATCTCTAGAATGTTTGTGTGACAAGTATTGAAGCATGAAGCTTGCATTTACAAGAAATATTCCCAACACTAGCAATTCAAAGAGTCTAAGACCCTGTCAGCAATCTCTCTCACGTCATATATGCACAGTATATACATACATATATACGCCAATGATGTCCTTTACCTTCACACTGAGATGGTCCAAATAAAAATGCAGTAACTCTGCCATGGTCTTTGCTGCTCTCTCCCGCTCATATTCTTTCCCTGAGCTCAGCCAGCTCTCAATATGCTGAGAAAAAGCACAAGCACTCAATACATGGGGTTCAGACAAAGAGACTACAAAATGGCCAGTAACTTTTATAGTTACTACTTCACCTTAAAAACAGACTGCAGACCATCAGGACTCAAATCTCTGGCTAACACATTCTTCAGCAATTCAAGAAGCGCGTTAAAAGTATCTGCATATAATGCCTGAGGGGAAAAGAATTGTAATGAAAAACAAACTCTTAAGTTTAAAGCATGCATGAGACAAAAGAGACATTCTCCCAGGGATGTGCAAGTTGTACGTACTGTACATGCATATTTTATTCTGACCTCTCTTTGCTGTGGATCCAGGGCTTCTTCATCTTTAGCTTTGTCCAGAGTGTCCACAGTTGGAAGACTGTAAACACCAGTCAAACATACTTTTAACAAGTCAAAGTTTTCATTTTCTGATAAAGGAGGATCTAAGTTTCTGAAGACTTGAGTCAAGTTCTTAATAGATTAGTGGCACTGTTTCATTAAGCATTACAATGGACAAACATGTTTAGCATATGTTTACAAAGACAAACATTTTTAAAATAGTGCAGATGAACACTAGAAAGATTTAAAATGGTAGGATACATGAGGTTGGCACATGTGGTCATAACCAGATAGCGAACAGGAGTCCGCATAACATCTGCTGGTTCAGCTTTGATGAAATCCTGCAAGAACATAAAAGACAAATGCTAAATAGGTATATCATATTCTGAAACTGATCTGAGATTTACAAAATAACACTTCATTTTATGCCACATTCATCTCCTAGCTTTTGCCCAATGGAAATGTAATTTTCCTTATACTGAAAGTACACTGAAAACATATCGTATATTAAAAAAACGTAATGATCTTAAAACCTCTCACCATCATAACACCCATCAGCTCTTGTTTGCGGGAGAACAGGAAGCCCTGTTTACGGACACTGTTGCTGATGGCCTTGGCAATGAGTCCAACACTATGAATGAGACTGAGCTTCATAGTCATGTCCTATGAAATGGCCATGAAAACATATACACACACACACACACACAGAGAGAGAGATGAAAACACACTCAAACTGTGATTTATGGAACAAAGCATGTGTCAATCAAACAAAACAGGCAAATCAAGACCTGGACTTCCAGGTCAAAGTCGCACCCAGCATGCTCATTTTAAATGAATAAATATACATGTTTTACTCATAACATTTACTTACTTGTACTTTAAACATTGCAATAAGAGATGAAAATCACAATGTGCGACAATATAATTGTGATTCAATAGAAAAAGAGTTGATAAATCAAGCCACCTAAAATCCAGAAAACCCTCTATCTAGACACTGTGATGCTTTAGTAAGACAAAGGTTATCAGGTTAGTGAGCTTTTTTTTTTTGACCTTCTCAAAAACCATGACTCTTTTACTCAAAGTGTAGCGTAAAACGTTAAAAAATGTCAACTTTATTTTATATCTAATTTATCAAAAGACCTTTTAAAAAGATTTAGACAATACATGAAGAGCTTTGTATCTGCGAAAACATTTTTTGCTTAAACACAATTCTCGTAAAAAGTGTCATAAAGAGATTTTTTGAGAGGGTCAAAAGGTTATACTGTAAAGGTTTTGATTGCAGCATCAAGACTGAAGAGAAAGTGAGTTAAAGTTTAAAGGTCAGAGGTGAGAGAAGGTCCTCATGATCTCTTCCCTTCACGGTACCTTGGTCTCTACTTTAATTCCCAGAACCTGTACAACAATAAAAGTAATGATCCATTGTAATTCACAAACATGAAAGATAATCCATTTTATTTAACAATGATCAGAACTTTATGATTGGGCACACAATGGACTATCAGAATGATTAATTTTGTGACCCTTCAGATACTTTAAAAACATTGAGATATAAATCAAAATGCCTTTATTTATTTGTGTGTGTGCGTAAAGTTGTAATAAGAAAAGAATGGTTCAAAATCCATGTATAACTTTAATGAAAGGTTTTGATCCACTTTCAAATGTTGACTAGTGTAGTATATATAAAACATCTAATTTTAATGAATTGAGTGAATAAACAAAGCACAATTCTTCAAAAATCCCCATAAAGACTCACATGAACTCAACTTTGATATTCAATTTGGACTGCAGTGCAGAATGCAAACAAAATTAGTTACATGGTTCCCAAAGAGTGAAATTATTTAAAATCGCACAATTACATTATGAATATAGATGAGATATGTTTCAGCACTCAAAGAGAATTAATGATCCTTCTTAAAAAGTGTTTAGATCAAACTCTCACAACTGCAGCCTCAAAAGCAGCCAACTGAATCTTGTCAACATATACTAGGACATTCAGAGGACTTATTTAGGAAAAAACCAACAGCAACAACACATTTTTAATTTTTTTTTGCCTCACTGGTATAACAAACAATGAGAAATGATTAATGTATTATTCTGATCAAATAAATGAGCTGTTCATCTAACATAATAGAGCTACAGAGGCATGAAAATTAAAGCTCTTTCAAAAATCTCCAAACAACCAACCAATGCAAATGAAAGTTGAGTCATCGATATTTTTGGTCCAACTATGACTATAAAACTAACTAAAACCCCAAAACTCATTTGTCAAAACTCACAAGAACATTTTAGAATTTAGAAATACCAGTTTACAAATACTTTGTAATACTACAATAAAACTGCTGTATTTTCGGGCCAAAGAAAGTCTTTTTACGCAGCAGCCAAAAATATGATGGCGTTACACTTGAGCCCTATGTGTTTTACCTTGGTGTTGAAGTTTTTCGAGATGTTTTGGAGAATGTCACTGTCGATGCGAGTGAGGAGCTTATCTTCTGGAGCGTGTAACGCAACATAGCCGTAACACAAAATTAAAGTGCTTTTCATTTTCTCCACATCAACATCGTTTTTATCCTGAATGACAAGAAAAGTAACATGTGTGAAATATGGTTTCTGAAGCGCTTTATAAACCTAATATAATGATCCTTTTACTACCTAACCTTTGCACAATGGACCACTGTGTACTGCTATATTTCAAAATTATTATGATAAAAAAAATGACAATTTTAAACTAAATTTAAATGTTACCGTTTTTAACATCTGATTTGGAAAAAAAATTAATAGAGAAGCACAATGAAACTCGCCCTACTTTGAGAAGACCAAATATCCCAGAGGCTTTCCTGAAGGCATCAGACTTCCCAAATTCCTCCAGTTTTTCCAGAGTGCCATCAAGATGGCTGCTGGCACACAGCCCAATTCCCATGGCAACACCCTGCAAACCAATTATTGCATGTTACTACCATTATTCTTAATTAGCAGCTTTTAAATAACTGCAAAAACCCTTATTTAACAGTGGTCAATTTCGCAGATATCCAAACTGTGGAACATTTGGATCAATTCTATACAAATCTATGTTTAGAAATTATATATAACTTATTAATTACCTATAATATATATAATGGAATTAATGTCAAGCTCAAAAAAGAGCTAATAATAAGTGTTGTTTTTAATGAATGCCACTATTATTTATGTTTGTTTCATACTGTTCTGTTAAGAATACCATTTAATTGAAAGGATTTGTTGTGGAGTGAGGGGAATTAAAATACATTTTTAGAATGTTTGCCAATATTTGCATTATAGTAAATATATTATTTACAGATAGTATAATTAGCGACTCGATTCAGACTTTTTTTCTAATATTTAGGTTTATGTTTAATAATTTTTGTGACAGTGTGTTGTGGTAAATGGGATGCATTAAGATACATAATTCCCCAGAGAAGGTTTAGTGTGCTGTCAGAACGTTGTTTTTGAGCAAGCAGTTTGACTGTCAGCACATAAACTCTCTGTTAATTCAGAAGTCAGAAAATAAACTGATGAGTGCGTGGTGTACAAGCACTGAGTTTGGTGTACCGTTCTTTCGATTGCATCATTGTGGCGAGAGCTGATTAGGATCTCCTGCAGTTGTTTCTTGACCAACTCTTTATTCTGGCACTGCTGGAGAATCACACCGACACACCTATACAAAAAACTCTTAAAAAAAGAGAGAAATAGAACAGTTTTTCAAAAGAACACAGGAAATGACATCAAATTTACATTGAAATAAATCTTTAGTTTTGGGGAACAGCATGAGACATTTATTATGTAGGCTACACATCCAAACAAGCTGAGAACTAAGTTCTTGAATGCTGTTTGATACATTTTTATGTTTTTTCAAATCTTTTACACAAAGAATTCATTGCATCAATACCAAGAAACTGTCACTTGATTAGTTTTTTTCATGAATGATCACAACAGCTGCAATCACAATGATTCATTTAAAAATAAAACTTAAAAAATGACAATAAAAATAGCTATTGGAGTCATTTTAAAAGCTTTCCTTTTTTATACCATGAAGAGGCACGGATGGATTTCTAAACTGACCTTCTCCTCCAGTGAGTTGTTGTAGGTGGGCAGGTATCGTGTGGCTTCTGCTGCAAGCTGACCGGTCCACTGGCTGTCGTCAATGGCTGCCAGAGTTTTAGACAGGAGCTTCATCACAATCAGAAATCAAAGTCTGGTTAATCACCATCAATAACTTTGGCCATGTTCTTTTCTGTTATTCACATAGATTTCTTGATAACAGTTTTTTAATATCGCAAGCAAGTCTTTTCAATAGTCATTATGGGTTCATACACATTACTACAGACCTTAAGTAAACTTTCTTCCCACTTCTTTTTGTCCAGAGATTCTTCAGATGATTCTGG
This sequence comes from Pimephales promelas, assembly GCF_988280905.1. Taxonomy (NCBI): domain Eukaryota; kingdom Metazoa; phylum Chordata; class Actinopteri; order Cypriniformes; family Leuciscidae; genus Pimephales; species Pimephales promelas. Next base: position 24,230,199 of record NC_142780.1, read on the forward strand.
TTAGAAAAACACAAAATTCAGTCAGAGACGCATTCAAACCACACTCTGGAAAAAGTCAAAGATAATGGGATACCCAAAAGAAGTTTTTAAAGCTACACTATGTAACTATCTTGGCAGAGTCGCGGAATGTGAAATACGAGTTCTCATATTCAAATATAATTTTGGCTGTATCTTGGAAACATCTGGTTGTCTTGTGAGTCTCTAAGGACTGGCGATTTTGGGAGGCACTTGAGATCATAGCAAACGATTCAAGAACCTCTCCTTCGCCTAAAAACTGATAGAGAAAGACAAGGCGTTTCTCAATGTCAAGGAAGGATCCTCGGAAGCCGGAATTTCGAGGATGCTACGTCATCGACGTCCGTCGAAGGACTGTTCCAATGTCGAGGATCCTCAGAATTTCAACCAAGGACTGAGTCCTTCGTTCGGAAAATATCCCATACACAGGAAAGGATGCATATGTGTAGCCTTCGCGCTCTTAAATCACCCACAATCCTATGCGCAGCTTTGCTATCTTGTTCAAAAAATAAAAAAATGTCGACCGTTAGCGTAATAATTTCACCGTAAGCAAGTATAATTTCAGTTTAGCCATTTATTTAATGTTTGTTAAACTATTTAACATATCGGCTCAAATTTGCTGAGGGGATTTAAAGCTGTTCCCTTTTACTGGTGATTAACTTTTTAATTTTTACTTCATATAACGTTATAGCCTTTTTGTTGGTCACATATTTTACCATTGCATGTGTTTTAACAGCTAGATCATGTTGCTATGGACGTAGTGCTAGTTCTGTTCACTCCGGTAATATAATCGTTTTTGAATGAATAAACTCCTTTTTAAATAAATATTTTGTGTCAAATTATTGATTTATTTGGTAGGTAGCCGTTTGGTAGGTACAACCCCTTCAGGCTGATTCAATCAAGACCCCTCTGCTTTAGAGTTTGCGGGGTTGTATTCACTATAACAACCGCCTGGTTATACATTATCCCTTATACTTTATTTATTTATTTATTTCTATGAGGACTGACAAGACAAAATAAGGACTGTCAACAAACAGTGCAGAACACCAGCACTATGATTTTTGCAGCGCCGAAGCGGACCTTTCACTGATGTAATGACGCAATGACGTGCACTTGCTAGCCTGTTCCATTTACGTGTTCTCCGAATGCTAAAGAGGACCCTTGCCTAGCCTCTGAAGGAAATGACTTGGAAGGACCCGTCCTGCCAAGGAAGTATCCTTGACATTGAGAAACACCGACAGAATGAACCTGTTAACTTTCAATTACTAGCAAGGGTGTAATTTGCAGGTGGGACAGATGGGAAATGTCCACACCACTTTTTGTAGCAAGTAAGTATCTTTAGCGGACAACCAGAGTAGTAATTGCATTCATTTGTATTAAATAAGAGGTGATCTGGCACTGGATTGTGGTTTTTGAAATTATTCTGATCTCTTGTGGCTCATTCACAGTCTTCACACGGACAAACGCTGCAATCTATCACTTATCACGTCTGCAGCATCTCACGTCAGCAGCATCACTGAACGCGGCTCGGCAACAGAACCGGAAGAGAATACAATGCTGAATAAAGTGGTAGTTTTTGTTATTTTTGGACCAAAATGTATTTTCAATGCTTCAAAACATTTTAACTAACCCACTGATGACATATGGACTACTTGGCTGATGTCTTAACGTACATACATTTTCAATGGAGGGACAAAAAGCTCTCAGACTACCGGTAAATGTAAAATATCTTAAACTGTGTTGCGAAGATGAACATCTTATGGGCTTTGGAACATGAAGGTGAGTCATTAAAGACATAATTTTTGGGTGACACCATCTTTGGGTGGACCCTTTTGTCAAATAATTTTACTTTCGTCTATTTCATCAACAACACGTCAGGGGCTAACTACGTTAGTGTAGTTGCTCACAGATAATGTTAGCTCACTCAATCCTTCTAGCTAACGTCACATTCTCCACCACATTAGTTATATTTATTTGATTTGACAAGGCATCTAACGTTACTCCATTTGTAAAAAAAAAATTAAATAAATAATAATTTTTGGAAAGTGACGTATGATTATTTTGCACGCTTGTAATTCAGAGTGCACCACAGCCCTTGCATAGTCTACTAATGATGTAGGCTGCAAACAGATGATCCTATTGTCTTGTGTAAGGGAACACAGCTGACTTTGAATGAGGCCACGGTGAAACAGCAAATCAGAGCAGAACTCCTCATTACTATTCATGACCCTTCCAAAAAAGGTAAAAACAGACCATTTCATTCTAGGGCCAATCTTGGGCCCAATTCTACAGTTAAAAATATGGACCTGTAAAAACATATCTGGACATTTTAATAAGCCACATTCCCTCTATGTAGATATAAGAGACACAATTAAAATATTATTTCAACACATTCTAGGGCACCTTTAATGTATTTTTTTTTTAAATAAACTATACGAGGGCAGATTAGAACCCAAAACCACTTAACAAAAGTAATACCCCTGGACCATAAAGGCACACGGATCTGTGTATTTATTCACTCACTGATGTGAAGAAACTCTGTGCTAATAATATATTGTATTCTAAAGTAGTCAACTTTTGACTACTGTAGTAAAAAAAAAAAAGTTAAAAGTTAATCAAAGTTGTCCTACTGTAAGTCAAGAATGGGTATTGTTAAAAATTCATGTACAACTTTAATGAAAGGTTTGGATCTACTTCAAATGTTGACTACTGTAAGGATGAAACTATCACAGAAAACAAGTTCTGTTTACAACTTAAATTCAGTGTTCAATTAAAATACAAATCTGACAAATCAATGTATTAGCAATCTCCCACCCACACTCCTGTCCCACCCACTTTTTAAAACAAAGTTAAGCCACTGGTTACTGCACTAAATACAGAAACAAGGCTTCTTATGTCAGTAAATTGACTTACTTCGTTAAAATATCCCAGCAAGTTAGATTAGACAGAGCAGTGGCTCCTTACAAAGGCAATCAGACTAAATGGATTCTTTCATATACCACAACATTTCTCATGATGTCAAAATTCAGTTTCAAGATGACTGGAATTTTGAAAATATGGTGAAACATTGAAGTGTGCAGGTGGATGTTATGACCAGTAGGTGGCGTGATCTGGTGGCCTTGTGAGGAACAGCCTTGCACCTAATCCTCTACATCACTGTTGTATATTTTAACAAACCTTCAAGATAATCGAGCAGCTTTGGAATCTCATTTTCCCACAGCGTCTCTGCTTTAGGGTGAATGTTCGGGCTGATAGAGTTGAGCAGGTTCAGGGAGGGAGCACCGTGTCCCCTGCACCGAAACGGGAATGAGGCATTCACCTGAAGAAAAAGTAACATTTATTTTAGATGTTTAAGGTCTGGTGTATATCAGGAGAAACAAAGACTCAAAAAAATGGACATTGTTAGCTTAACACCAATATTATGAATATGAATATCTCAATGTGTTCAATGTTTTGAAACGCTATTGTTCAAAAGTTTTGGGGTCAGTATGCCTTTTTTATGTTTTTATGCTCACCAAGGGTGAATTTATTTGATCAAAACTACAGTAAAATCAGTAATATTGTCATATTATTAGAATTTAAAAATAACCTTCTTTTATATAATCTTAAATGTAATATTTATCTAATATACCATTGTAGTGGCAAAGCTGTTTTCAGCATTATTACTTCAGTCTTCAGTGTCACATGATCCTTCCGATATCATTCTAATTTGGTTCTTATGAAAAATTCCTTATCATCAAAGCTGTGTTGTACTGCTATATTTTTGTTAAAACACAATACATTTGTGATCATGCATTGATTTAAAATATAACTTTTTGTAACAAAGTAAACGTCTTTATTGTCACTTTATCGATTTAATGCATCCTTGCTGATTAAAAGTATTAATTTCTTTAAAAAAAAATAATAATAAACTGACCACAAACTTTTGAACAATACTGTATGAAGATAGCACTGATATGTTGCAAAAAAATGAAATATTCAGTTTGATTGTCATCATAAAAAATAGGTAGCACTTTATTTTACAGTCCTGTTCCCCATGAACATAAAAGTAATTGCAATAACTAGGAACTAAACCTGAAACTACACCCAAACCTAACCCATGTAGTTACTTTCTTAGGTCAGTACACTGTAAGTACATGTAAGTCCATGTACTGTAAAATAAAGGCCAGCCCAAAAATATGCCACAACTGACCAGAATCAAGAATCAAGCAGTCCAGAGAGGCATGTAAAACCTTACTCGTTGCCCACCTGAAACTGATAATGACTGAAATAAAAAAAAAACACTGGAAATTTGACACTTACCAAGAGCCTTATCATCAGGATATATTGTGAGGGAAGACTATAGCCTGCGGAATAAGGAAAGAAACAGAGCAAGACAGAGAGAGGGGGAGAGCAGACAAGGGTAACCCATTAGTAAAGCACATGATCCAAAAGCATTGCAATTAAAGAATAAATAATCACTTAGCCTGGGACTTATTTGTCCTACTAGAGTTCAATTTAATCACTGTCAGTGTAAGAAACAATTACCCTCTGCCCAAAAAACTTTATTCAGTTGATAAATACCACTTTTCATTTGACTAATTAGAAACAGACTCAACAGGCAAAGCAAACGACTTGCAATGAAAACAAAACGTCTGCAAGTGCAATTTAGTTTCAGTCCAACAACGAAAAAAAAAAAAGATTTAACGGTGGCTGCTGCTGGATTTGCAGCACTGCAGAGGAGACAAAGTGTGATTCAAGGGTTTCTGCAGGTCAGACTTTGGAAAAGTTCTTAGTATAAGAGTAGGCTCATCAGTGACATCATGATCATATATATGTGTGTGTGTCCACACCTTGTGCATTGAAGTCGATGATGAAGTTGGGTTCTTGTGCTGTTCGCTTCTTATTGGCCAGAAGAATTAAACTCTTGCACAATGGGGTGGTGGCGTTGGCATACTGATTTGGGGTCAGGTAGCAAAGCAACATCGGCCACAGAACCTACACGAAAAATAACATGCACTCAATTCAGGTGGACATACATTATGTTCAGTAAACGAACGACAAAGTGTAGAGAGGATATATGAACAGTTCAGATGCAAAAGCCTCTAAGTGCCATTTGAAATTTTCTTCTAAAATTGTAATTTTTATCAAGCTTGTATATTTAAGTTCAGTAATTTCACTTAAATGGAAATGAAGATTACCTATTAATTGTCAGTTAAGTGAAATTACTGAACTTAAATACACAAGCTTGATAAAAATGGTCATTCTAGAACAAAATTTCAAATGGCATTTAGAGGCTTTTGCATCTGAACTCTTCATATATACCCTTATAACAGATATATAAATATTGAATAATGGATGTTTATTGTAAATAATAAACAGTAATAAATCAACAAATATATATTTATATGGTTTATATACAGTATATACACTGCCTAGCCAAAAAAAAAAAAAGAGATCGCTGATCAGGATCATTAAGAAAAGAACATTTTGACTACATTTCTTCCTCAAAGATGATGGTTCACAACTATCCTTCTAGGTATTAATTATGCATTGGACCCAATTTTAGCAGTTTCAGCAATCTCCTTAGTTGTTTTCTTTGTATAATGCAGACCACTAATCTAACCTTACTGAAACAAAGTAACATCTTTTCCATGACCACAGGACATCTTCCAACATGGTTGTTTAAGGAATGTGAAGCTACTCACTGCATCAGATTAAATAACTTCTTAATCATATTAATCTATTCATCTAGATAGCTCTTACCTATTTGCTTTCAGTGTCTACCTTGATAAATCCACACAATAAATCTCATAAAAGTGTAAATTCAGTGCTTTAAAACAACATGTTAACAAGTAAGACACAGCAAAAATCTAAAAATAGTCTGGCTAGTTGTGAATCTCCTGAAATTTTCCTGGTTATCATTTGAATGCGTTTTGGCAGAGTGAATGGAGACAGTCTCATCGGCACATAAACTGTCTTCGTCTGTCTGCTGAGGAGAGATCCCTGTCAACGGCCTGCTGTTGATGTTGGGAAGCTCACAGGAAAAAAAAAAGATATGATATTTCTCTAGACACTCTTTCTTACAAGCAGCAATGCGGGACTGAGACTGCTGACTTTGGCTGTGAAGATGATGGACTGTACTGAATGACTGCAAAGCCCATCTTTCACTATAGAAGAGTTTCATTGAGTTGTCAACATAGCAAGACGCATTGCATATGTGCATGTGTCTGATTTAGCGGCGATGCGACTGTCACCACCACAGACATTGATGTTCCCCAAATATTCAGAACAGTGGGTGATCAACATTGGCTATCAATGGCAAATTTTCAAATCACTACACTTCCAGACAATCAGATCCAATTATTCAATGGCAGCTCACCTTAACAATAATGGGAGAGATATGACAGCTTTATGACATTTATCAAGTCCACCAGGCATGCATAAAATGACATGCAATAGCAGTCAATCATCATAATGTTGCACAACAGTAATAAGAAAAGAATCATAAACACTGCACATTTTGAAATAAGAACCATGACTTCAAGCATCTAAGTTCGCGGAAGTTGTACAATTGCATGTACTCACATCAGTCAGCCGGCCCACTGTAGTAGTGAAAAGATGTAACGTGTTATCACACATGCTACGCAGAGCCTCATTGGTCACTTCCTCTGGGTCTGGTGGTCGCTGTCCTCGCTGTATGAATTAACACATTTTATTACCCATATCATATTACACCCTAGTATAACTAAGGCTAGGCTAAAACCAATAATTGTTCAAAGCTATCAAACAAAGGGAATCACCCCAGCTAATGCAAATATTTAAAAACTCAGCTATGCATTGACATATGACTCAACATGGACTATGGACTGAGCAAGCTTGCTAAATTGAATGCTAAAGAGGTCTGAAACAATAGCTCATTAACAATCTTGCGGTTCAAAGCATGAGAAATCAAGTGAGATTTGTAGACTTATCAAACAGAATCTAAAATGAGCAGGAAGTTCAGTTGCAGCTACAGTCATGTGACACTGTAGTAAGATAATGAAATGTTTGTACATGATAAGTGTCTGGTAGAGCACAGTGCTGAATGATGAAGCGGACGAGCAGGTCTCCTCCCTCCAGCTCTAGGTAACCATGATGAGCCATCGCACTGATCACCTGCACCACTCTCTTCTTCACCTGTACAGGTAAACACAATCATTAAGACCTTTCTGAACACTCAGAATTTCTGCACATTTATTCCTGAAAAAAAAAAACACGTTTCCACCACATAATTCGATTAAACTATTACACTATACATAACAGTGACAAAGACACTGCAGCATAAATGATAACAATAGGGACAGGGGGAACTCTTATGCATGAACATTCACTTTCAAACATTTTAAGGGAGTTTATTTTCTAACGGTCCACTGGGGCAACATTGCCTAAAGTTGAAGAAACACCCATGTTTTGTCACATATCACATTCAGAGGATTTATTTATGTACCTTATTGCTGTGGTCAGCCAGAGGTTGCCTGATGCTGGTTAGAATTAGGAGCTTCTTGGTTTCCATAGTGGAGGCTTGAATAGACAGAAAAATACAGATCTGTAAATGACTATCTCAACAAAACATTCTGATCCTTTTATAACCAAGTATGACAATCTGGATGCGAGTGTTGTCTGGTTGAGAAAGGAATAATTGACATATTTGATTACATGTTTAAAACTCACTTGATGAATTGATGAGGTGTCTGAGGACAGCCAGTGAGCCCATTCTGTTCCTCTCGTTACTGTTCTCCAACCTCTGGAGCACAAACACCATCAGGCGGTCAGGGAATGTGTTCGCTGGGACCAAAAACAGCAAAATATTAAATTTGTCAAGTTCACCCTCAGTTACCGTCATAGCCTTTGAAAGTGTTCTGTGCCAATAAATGGACCACCAAACCTGGTGTTCAAATGTATACACGCTAGTAAATGGTGTCTGGTTTTGATGTCTGGTAAATGATCCAATATATAAATAGCCCGTATAAAGTCTCTCCTTCATTATCTAGACCAGTGGTATTTGACAGGTTTTGTTTTAGGACCCAAGTTGAAAATGAATAGGTAAAAACCTGGGAACTAATAAATAAATATAAAAAAATGTGCCCATGTAACCATTCAAAAAGCCAATTTATGCACTTGCTTCAGTACAGATCTAGCACTGACACCTATTATTTTCACTGTTGAATGACACACCCATGATTAAAACATCATGATTGACATGCACACACAGAAAACACATAATAACTCCTTGCATCTGCTTGACAAAACACAACCGCGAGAGGAGCGAAATCCAGCTGGTGAGTGTCAACTCAAATCAGGACCAAGCACACAACTGTACAAGATCATCTCACTGATTGAAAGAGCCTGCTGGCTGGTCAGACACTTTAAATTAATCTCAGCTCAGACTCTATCAGCACATGACAAAGATATTGCAAACAGCAGTCAGCTGACTTCACTTGAGTTCATGACCACATGGCTAGTAAAATAAATTGGTTTCTATGATTTTACTTTTGCATGCACCTTAAAATAATAAAATAAAAAAGGTTTAAACAAGACTCACCAAGGATACTAAAGCATCGCAGGACCTCGTTGTGATTTTTCACAGTTGGAGGGTTGCTGAAGTCTACAGGTGAGCATATCTGGAAAGATAAAATTAATAAATCAGAATTAAATAACTTTAAAAACTTGCTTTTTTAATAAAAATTAAATGCGATTAAATGAACTAAACTGGTTTTCTATTTTAAAAAAGAGTGTAAAGTTTAAAATAAATGTAATAAATTTCAAAATAAATCAAAACATCAGTCAATAAACATCTTTTCTAAGCCGATTTCAAATTAAATCCAAACAAATTCCAAGGCCACAGAGGTGAACTTCTGTGAACACTTCCTATTATGTTAAACTGTTAAATGGCCCTGGGTTGCTCTCTTTGTAACACTGTGGTTAGCCAACTTAAAACCTGTTCCACCAAAATGAAAACACAATTGCAAGAACTTAAGCAAGAGATTTAGAGGTCTGTAAAGGTGGTGCACATAAAGAGAGATTGAGAGAGAGACATACCTGTTGGTGCAGAGCAAGTAAAAGACCATCCATCTGTGTCTCCAACACTCTGCTGCCCATATTCACAGAGGCCTCCAGGACCTGACACAAGCTCTGAACAAACACAAACTGCATTAGACTACATTAGGCAGGCAGAGATCTAATTCAGTCATGAACCAAGTGATTAAACAACACAAACAATTACACATTTTCACGTCTTTATTGAACACAATGTAGAAACATTAAAAGTTCAGAGTGGGAAAAGTACCTGAACTTGGCTTGAATAACTGGTTGACCCATTAACCTCCACCAAACATTTACTTTAATTGTGAATCAGATGAAACGGTGAGGAGGACTTTACCTTGCTGATGATGTAGTGTTCTGCGTTCTTCTTGTAGAGGCCCAGTATGGTGGGAAGGAGTTTGGGAAGCTGTTCTTCCAGTTTATCATGTGCCATCAGATGACTCATTGACCCGAGAGCCTCTGCTACAGTCATACGCAGCTGCCGAAAGATACATACGAGAACAATCAGGTACAAACATGTACATGGATGAACACACACTCACACTAGAACAAATTGGCAAAAGAAAAGCAAAAAACAAAAAAACAAACAAAAAAACAAGCCAGATAGATTTAAAAAAAGGGATGTGGATGTAAAATTAGAAGTTATTTTGATGATCAGTGACCAAGGAGTATTTAAATGACAGTCTTGAATATTATTATATGAATACTATTATTCTATAAATGTACTACACACACAATCCAATCTAAAAAAAAGCAGATTTAGTTTACAGGCTCACATGTCTTTCCACGTCTTTCACATGCTTCAATTCCAAAGAAAAACTGAAATGAACCCATTTGCCAAAAGTTCATGTCCCTCTTTAGTCTCAAAAGTGAGTTAGCTGTAATTGGATGTGTGCTCTGTCTCATTGAGGGTACCTTGGACTCTCTGCTTTGGATCCAGCTGTTGAACAGGATGTCGTAGGCTGAGTAAATCTCACTGGAGAAGGTGTCTTTACGCACAGTGGGGTCTGGAGCCTTGTCTAGGTTGGCCAGATACTCTAGAATGCTCTCGCTAAACCGGCAGAGAGCTTAGAGGAAACGTAAATAGATGAGAAGCCACGTCACAATAAATAATAAGGATGCATTCTTACTGAATAAAAGTAATACTTTCTTTCAAAAATGACAGTAAACACTTTTGCATAGTTACAAAAAAAGAAAAGAAAAGAAAACGATCGTGTTTCCACAACAATATTAAGCAAAATTGAAAAAATAAGAAATGTTTTCTGAGCACCATGAAGGATCATGTGACACTGGAGACTGGAGTAATGATGCTGAAAATCTTACCAACCCCAAAATTCTGAAAGTAGGGTATACATGTATTCACATTTTGTCGTTTAGCCGACACAGAAAAAGGTAACACTTTACGCAGACCTGTAATTGAGCTTACCGGAAGAGAAAACCCATTTCATGTTGTCTTGTTTGGTCATTCCCAGCATGGGCAACATGGTCCCCAATATAGCACTGAGAAATGGCACCATCCCATATACTGTGGGGCAGAGGTCAAACATATCAAAACAGGTCAGAAACGTAACCAAACAAGAACACAGGCCTTAAACAGTCCAAATCTGCATTATTGAGATATTATTTCAATAATTTATCTTAAAATAATGACCAGGCCTAAGAGTAGTTGTTATACAACTGTTAGCTATACATAATGTACATAAGACAATAGGTCAGGAAACCAGTGGTGTTGACTCCAAACAAAGTTTATAGGACGTGGATATAATAAGTACTAATGATGGTAAAAAATAATGAATACAGTTCAAATGAGGATCTGAAAAAAGAATGATCCACTGTCAAATGCAACGAAGCATGATTACATCATTTGCTAACCTCCTGACTGAAGTTTGCAGGTCAAACTGTAACTTCCCTTTCATTTTTCTAGTTTCAAAAATCTTCAAAAAAGCTTAAAAAATAAATCAAATTAAATTAGAGCTTAATTAAAGAAAGACATCACAAGAGAAAATCTTTAATGAATTTCATGAGTTTTGATTAGGGTTATGTACCATTTGAGTCTGAGAGATTGGCTAGTGTTTGGACCACAAAGAAGTGTGGCAAAACTCCCGGCTGGAACTTCCCGAGTATCTCCTCCATGATGTCATTAATATATTTGTTTCCCACAGCAACCAGTATATTACTGGCTGCTTGCTGCCAGTCTGGGACAACTTCCTGTACAAAAGAAGACAATTTGTTTTATATGTTTAAATATAGAAAATCATAAATTTGTGTTGGACATTTATAATATACAAACAATAAATAAAGAAATAAATTAATTAAAAACAATGCTTTTAAATACTACGTTTTGACATGTTTAGGAGTAACCCGTCACATAACCATTTTCATAAATGTCATTGAAAGGTTTAAGCAAGACACTCACTCAAAATAGACCCAGTTCTTTTCTCTATTTTTTAAATAACTGTTTTCTATTTGAATATGTTTTTTAAAATGTAATTTAATTGAATTAAACATTTATCATTATATTGTTGTAACATTATAAATGTCTTTACTGTCAGTTTTGATCAATGTAATACTGAACAAAAATATGAATTTCTTTAAAAAACTAAAATGAAAAAAAGCTTAACGATCCCAAACTTTTTAACCGTAATGTAAATCAGTTCTCACCTTTGATTTAGTCATCTCATCAGAAGCCAGATGTATAACACTCTTGATCTTGGGGTAACTGATGTCATCAATCCTGCTCTTCACCACCATCTCAATGGTTTGCAAGACCACCATTCTGTGCACGACCACCAGCTACACAGGACAAAGGTGACTTGTAAGTAAGCTCATGCACATGTACTAATGCTATAAAAGACATGCTATCACAAAACTAAATTAGTAAAAACACAGTCTCAAATTTAGCAAACTCATACCTCCTACATTCACATCTGACAAAGCTGGTCAACTATTAAAACAGACATGAGCCAAATCAGAGGCAGACAACAGTAACACAGCCATTACAAATCGATAAAAAAGAGATATGGTTACAGGTAAAAAGGTTTATCACAAATTATATTAATGTGTGTTTTATTTATAAAGAAACAAGCACTGAATTATTTTTCTTTCTTTCTGGTTATATGCTTCTCGATGCTTATATATCTCGATTTTCATTTTCGATTTTCAACATTTATTTTCTATTAAACTATTATATTAAACCATTTCATCAGGATTATTTGATTAACTTAAAGAGATACTTCACCTCTGAAAAGATGAATGTGCATTTAAAATGGGTGTAATTTATGTAGAAGAAATGTGAAATTATTTTTGAATTTGGAGCTTTCTAGACTGAGAAAAGACAGAAAATTTATTTTTGGCTTATTTGGATGAAAGACAACAACTCCCAGAATGCACTTTCTTAGCTGCCCTAGAACGCCACGCCTACCAGTACCAGAGTGCAGTAGTTAAACAACAAGTCTAAGCTACTACTGAGTCTCCGACTCCGTGATGAGTCTGCCCGAAAATGTGTTTCGATGTCGCCCAAATGGTTCCGGGATACGGCTTTTGTGTTCTACAGTCGCCATTTATCATGTTTACTGTGGCGAGCAGGACGAGACTAGGGGCGCGGAAGAGCGGCACGAGGCCCAGTAGCACCTCAATGCAGCACATGAGATCCACGGGGAGGAGTCGGATCAAGATCCAAGGGGTGGAGATGGGTAGGATTAGGGTTGGGTTTAGGGATCAGGGGGTGGAGTTGGGTAGGTTTAGGTGTATGTAATGTTCCTGTGGATTTCATGTTCCGCAGTGAGAACCATCTCGCGAGGCCAGGGGCGTGATTACCGATAAGCGGCACCTGTGAGACGCACCGGTCTCGTATCTCTCAAGGAGGAGTGGGAACTTTTTTGGCAATGTTAAAACGCACATCAACCGATCAGTTGTTTAGCGTTTATGTAAACACTACATTCAGATTCACCAGTCGGAATGAATTCAGTTAGTTTGAAACAAAAGATGTACGTGTAAACAATGAATGGCGACTGCAGAAAGCAAAAGCTGAATCCCAGACATCGACGGCCGGACATGTCTGGGAAAAAGAGGATGGTAACCCCTACTACTCGGCTTTCTCCAGAACAAGAGCCTGCTAGCTTAGCTTCCAAAAAAAGATGGCTGACACTATGTGTACATTCAGCGAGTAAGATCCCACCCTCTATGGGCGGGTTGAAAACATGCGGGACAGCCCCTACTTCTGACTGTAGTCTTTAGCCTCTGGCCAAAAAATCATTTTTGGGTCATCGGAGGATTTTTTCCAGACAAAAATCTCTCGTCTCAGGGGAATATGAGGGTGGAAAGCATGCTAAATCGAAAATACTACAGGTTTTCTACTAGTACAAGGCTTAATACTAAATCCTGAATTATCCCTTTAACATTCAATTAAAAAGCATTTATTTAAAATATTTTCTAACATTTTAATTACCTTTATTGTTCAGTTGATCAGTTTAATGCATCCTTGCTGAATAAAAATATTAAAGAAATCTTACTGACCCCAAACCTGTGAATATTAGTGTAGCTACAGAGACAAGACTGAATCCATGATAACTTATATTTGATGCTTTTTAGATCATATAAAAACCATAGGATTCAGCATTAATCTATTTAACCTATTCTATTACCCTTCACAGAGGAAATCATTTGGAAACACATGAGTCGAGCATTTGAAAATTTCAAGAGAGAACATAATATTTCTCTGGAAAACCTTTTCAAAACCGGTTCAGATGTTTTAAGAAAAATCTTTGGCTGACCTTGGGGTGTTTGAGCAGGTAGTCCTGACACATGGACAAGACTTTATCAGGCTGCTGGTTCCCCAGTGTCAAGATGGATTTCCTGACCTGTTCCTGCACCACCGGATCCTTGTCATTGGCAGCATCCAAAAGAGCCAGGGTCACCTCTGATAGGATAAAACATGTACATCAATATGAGCACAGAACAGGGTGGATAATTTTTGAAATGTGTGTACTGGTACGCTGTATCCATATTTGTAGATAAATGAACACAGTAGGGAAGTAGGCCTATTATTATATACAGTAGGCCTACTTCCCTACTACTGTATATAATAGGTGAAAACAGTATGTGACAAAAGAAGTGTCCAAATTCACAGTACTCATAAAAGTTTAGGCAAAAAGTACCCACATGATCTACTACTTCAGGCGAGATTCTGAAGCATACGTACAAACAACACTTTACTATCCCATGAGCCCACAGGAGAGGATTTGTGAATAGCAGTGAACCTATGCAACTGATACTGGTAGGTCACATGATAATAACGACCTGGCAAACATAGTATGTCTGCATTTTATTCATACTTCTCACATTCATAGTATATACTTATACTTTTTTTTTGCCATTCACAAAGTAATTAATTATTCAAAATAAGTACCTACTCAAGAGAGTATGTGATTCCGGACACAGCCAATTATATACTACCGTTCAAAAGGGGTTTGCATGCTTTTAAATAAAGTTTCGTATGCTTACCAAGGCAGCATTTATTTGATCTAAAATACAACATTTTTATATTTTTTACAAAATGTATTCCTGAATTTTCAGCAGCCATTTTTGCAGTCTTCAGTGTCGCATGATCCTTCAGAAATCATTCTAATATACTGATTTAAAGCTCAATAAACATTACCATCAATGAAACTGGGACACATTATTTTCAGGATTCTAAATAGAAATTATAGAATAGAAAAATAGCATTTATTTGTAATCTAAATCTTTTGTAATATTATAAATGCATTTTAATTTTGATAAAGCATCCTTGTTTAATAAACTGTTTTTTTAATACCCAATTTATTTAATAGTACTGTATACAAGACAAGCACCCCCTTTTTACACATACTTTTGCCACTATACCAGTTAATCAATGGACAAACTTAGCTTAAATATTTTTTTTCTTTTTCTCTCTCTCTTTTTTCTTTTTCTCTTAACAATCTCATACAATGCAGTAAATACAGATACAAAAGTCCTATCCAAACATATTCTTTCAACAGCAGACATTCATGTTTTTCACCAACACAAAAACAACTCTTGTGAGTGGGTGATCAATTAATCATTGGGATTAGTGTAATTAACTCGTGCACTAGTAGGTCACAAGCACTGCATTGAGGACATGATGGATGCCTCATGATATGACTCACTCCTGCTCCTAAACTCACAACACAGAGAGAGTACAACGTAAGGGGGGAAATCTGCAATGCAGAATATGGTGATAAAAACTTTGCAACATCTGGACATTTTAACCATACTTAATCTTCACATACAGTCCCATCTGATGAGATTATTCTAATCTACCTACAGCACACAGAGTAAATGAGTTGCCTAAACATACTCATTGGGCAATTAGCTTTAAATCCAACCTAAAGAATTCAGTGTTGAAAGACACTAATGGGATTAAAGAAAGCCCAAGACTGGATTAATGTGGGAGTTCATTTTAAATGAAAAACAGGTGCTTTCACATATAGACTTATCTATATCAATTACTCTGCCTCTCCATCTATAGGGCTGAGCTAATATGAAAATAATACCCAAATGTTTAAAAGTCCGATTTTTTTTATATTTAAAGAAATTATTTTTTATTCAGCAAGATGCACTAAATTGATTACAAGTCACAGTTAAGACATTTAGGCTAAAATGTTACAAAATTTTTCTATTTCACCAACGAATCTTGAAAAAAAAATGATCATGTTTCGACAGAAACATTACTTTTTTTTCTTCATGTGGCAGAAAGTTCAGCTTGTCCATCACAGCAATAAATTACATTAGATTAGAATTACATTATCATTGAAATTATTATAATACTTCACAATATTACTGTATAAATAAATAAATGCAGCCTTAAAGGGATAGTTCTGTCATTAATTACTCACTATAATGTCGTTCCAAACATGTAAGGCACTTGTTCATCTTCGGAACACAAATGAAGATTTTGTACCACTTTGACGTTTCAAAAAGTTCATAAACAGATCATAAAACTAATCCATATGAATGGAAAGGTTTTGTCCTAATTTAGTCCAAGAGACTCGAACGTTTTAAATGATGATCACTACATATAAACATTGATCAGTGAACATAAACAGAAGCTCAAACATTCTTGCTTAACGCATGAGAACAAGCCTCTTGTGAAATCTCAAAAGTGCTGAGTAACACGTGAGAATGAACCTCGCTGTTTCTGGCACTTCAAGCAAACATGCTTGAGCTTCAACATACATGATTTACCGCAACTGATGCGTGAGTTGAAGGATGTATGTGAATAAAATTCTAAATGCGATCATGTCTCTTCAGAAAATTTGGGCTAAGCCATTCAATTCATTTAGTTATTTGATCTCTGTCTAGCTGCCTATGGAGAGTACAAAAAGCTCTCAGATTTAATCAAAAAGCTTCAACAGAAGTCTTATGGGTTTGGAATGACATGAGGATGAGTAATTAATGACAGAACTGGCATTTTTGGATGAACTAACCCTTTAAGAGAGATTTGGTCAGCGGCCATAAGCATTACAAGTAAAATCAAAGCAATGTATAACTTAAAAACATTAAGCATATTATAACTCTAGACAAGTGTGACATGATCATGCTTACAAGTGCTTGTGTTTATGTGTGGACTATAAAGTTAGTTGAAATTAAGTATATATTGGGCAAAGTGGACAAGAGTGTTACTCACGCTCTACGTCAGTCTCCTCTATGACACCCATGATGAGGATAGCAGCAGAGATTTAGGAATGCATCTGGTTGTCCCGTATCCCTCAAAAGAGCCCACTCTAGAGATACAAACCAACAACAGAGATAAAACAATAATCAGTTTTATCACTTTTTTAACTGATATTTACATTTTGAAATATCAGGCCTACCGATAAATGGTATATTTAATGGTAAAAAATAATATACTTTATTCATCAACAACAATATTGAGTTTGTAATTATTAGGCTTAATGTCATTATTATTGTTGTAGGGATGCATTGCTGTAGGTGTATTGATGATTTAATCATCACACTGTCATAAATCAAACATTTAAACAATATGTTTGTAGGCATCTCGGTACCAGTCATAGAACATATAAACAACTTTTTGGCAGCACGTGTAATTGTAACATTTCCTGGTATCGTAAGTGAACCGATTCCTAAAAATGCTGTCTAGGAAGGCAGCTCATTAGGTTTTGAGACACAGCCCCGACACAGCATTCCATATGATTTGGCAATCTGGCATAGAAAAGGCACATATCATGTAACATGCAGAGAAAACGTCGTCTAGATATTGACTAATAGTCCAACTAACACTGTAGGTCATTTCCACTGTCGTACTTTAGTATTTCACGCTCAATGTCAACTTCCTCAAAGCCACAGCGACCTATTAAACTAACACTGACAGCGCCTGCATTCACTTACATTGGCTGCCATGCGCTCAAGGCAATTAAAATGCAATTAAAAACGTTTAAAATGCAAATAACAACGTAAAATGTGTAAAGATTACCAATATATCAATCGTGTTACCGTTCCGCTTGACTCGCTCGCTCGCCCGCAGGCTATACACTCCGATTCCCTTTTCTCAGATGCATCGAGCAGTTATTTGTCAGCGAAGACCCTGATGTAAATCCAATAACTGATTCTGCTCCTGAACGTAAGCGTGTAATTGATTATTCGGCTGAGGTTGATGATGGACTCATAGACGCTACATTGTAACATAGGTAAACACGCCTAATCACGTGCTTCTGCTCAGGTCAGGATGAACGCATCAGAGTGGGCGTGGCTTGTCGCGTAGTCCCCAAAATCACCAACGAAGAAGACGAGCTGCATGCAAATCGACCTACTTAATTATTCATGTGTGAGTTATGAGAGGAAAATGTACAATTTGGGAAGGTTTTCAATTTATCTATTACGCTGCATCAGTCATGCTTTTTAATGTTTGTTAATGTACTTTCTTTTTTTTTGTCCCACTGCTCCTAAATACCCATCTATGACCTTCCCCAGGGCAGCTGAAATCTCAATGCCAAGCATATGCTATGTAATTATTTAAATCTCCAGCAACACATCAGTTGGACATTCCTGGTGCAGTTCTCTTTGAGAACACAAGAGAACACTGTGAACTCCACATCATGGGACAGTGAAATGATAATGTATAGACAATCAATCAATTCAGAAATCAATCTGAATCTACTGAGGTTATGTATGCATATTTATTTTGAAATGAGTGAATGTGTAAATGTTTTGAACTTATTTACTAGCAGTCTCTAAATTCATTTGTTCTACAGGCATTCATAATGTCCAACACAATGTTTTAAAGGGACAATACTGTATGTAGGAATTTCTCCCATCTACGGTAGCCATTATGTACCAAAAAGCTATGACAGGATGTCTTCTAATAGCCTACTTTGTTGAGTGTTCCTCCGGGTGAACAGGTTTGTTATTTCAAACAAAGATATGGATTTTAAATAATAAAATACATAAAAATGTACACAATGTCCCTTTAAATAATAACCACAAATGAAAAAAATATTTGGGAAATAAAACAAAAACTGTTAAAGTTATTTGTATGTACTATTTGGAAAAAGCTTTTGGGTTTACAATCTTTGACACATGCTTAATTATCCAAAGCAACTTAAAGTACATGCACCTGAAAATTATTTTCTGTTAAGTAAAATGCTAAGAACTTACATGCTTTAGGAGATTATATGTGAAAAGTTTGTTCAGTTTGCACTCTTGACAAAAGTTGTACACTTTTAAAATAAAAAGTGAATATTACAATAAAAAAATCTCAAAAATCATTGCCTTTTGGAATTTGAACCAGAAACCTTGGAAGAAGGTAAAAGTAAGCTTTAAGAATTGTGTGAAGATTGTCTGTTATGATTTGGGGTGCAACTAGTGTATTTTTACTTTTCGTTTATGACAACGCCCACTCTACTCACATATTGCTCTCTTCTCTTTCTCAAAATGAGTTAAGGGATAAAAAAATATCCATATATAAATATATATATATACTTTGGGCATTTGACTGAGTTGAACACATCAGACATTGTATGACATCTTACCCATCTGTCATGAATCTGGTCCACACACTTCCGGTCAGTCACCACCAGAGGTCACCCACTCACAGCATGGACTCTTGCACTTCACTACAATCCCCATGATTCATTGCATTGACGATTCACACAGCTGATTCCACTAATTATGCTCACACCTGAGAACTATCACACGCTATCTCACACTCTTTATTATCCTTGGACTTTCTCTCCCTGATGCTGAGTATTGTTTTGTGTTAAGCACTCCTCTAGTGTTAGCTTCTCTATAGAGCCCTCCAGTGAGCTTAGTTTTGCTTTGTGTTTTCCTGTGTTCTGATTCTTGCCCATGTTCCCCGGATTCACCCTTGGCCTAGCCCTTTGGACTATGTTTGTACCTTGTTTGTATTATTGCTTTTTCCCTGGATTATCTTTCTTTGCCTTTCCGCTGTTGGATATTGTTTGCCGATCGTCTATCCAGTTGATCGCTTGCCCAATGGATTACTCTGTCATGCCTCTGCCACCTGTTTGCTGTTTATTGACCTTTTCCTGTATTAAGACCATGTTTTGGAATAAAGTCTGGCATATGGATCGTCTTGTTCGCCCCGTTACACCATCATTTTCGAGCTAATCTGGATAATTTATTGAGACTATGCTGCTAGCTGGTCGAGCCCTCGACAAAATCATAATTTTGTCTTCACATAAATTAATTAAAATATCAGTCCTCTCACCTTGACTGACCACCTTGGGTTTGTCGTTTCATTTAAGGATGATAAGCTAATTGACCACGATGGAGCTGACCACATATTTGTTAAATCAAATAGGCTAGCTTACCAAGTCTTCCATCTATACTTGGCGTTTCCCATTGCTGCAGCTATCAGTTCAGTGTATGACAATTTGAAATGACCTGAAGCTCAAACTTCACCATTGCAACTGGCAGTCTGTTTCTTTTATCAGACCAAACATCCTCCATATGACTGAATACTCTTTCTGCATAGGCATGAAAAAACAAAAGCAGCCATTCAACAGCTCAATGGATTCAGTCGCCTTGGTAAAAAAAAAGGCCCACTTTCTGTCTGGGGGTATGGTCTGTTGTGTAACACCTCATTCAGAATGATCGCCATACAGCGTGTCTTCCTCAACATTCAGGGCCAGTTTTTCCACTAAAACATCCAACTCTGACCACTGGAGTGATTGTCCTCCATGAAGGCTAAGACAGCCAATGTGTGCAAGAACCGGGTCATTGAAGTCAAATTTATCCTCAAGATATAGCACTGCCTTCTTAAAAAAATCTGTCTACCAAGCTCCTGAACTGTTCCTTTTGCTGCGTAAAAGGTTCCTCAGTATTTTTTCTTGCTTTGCTGCCATATAATTTTTCTGTGCGCCTTGCGATTAGCTGACTGCGCAATCGGTTCATCGCAAGAGTACCCGTCAATCACAGTAGCCCTGTCACTATCAATAGATGAATCAAATTCTTGCATCTCATTTTGCACAAATGCCAGGATGCATTCAGCTATAATAGTAGACTCTGCATCACTCGCACCACACACAAATGTCCAGATAAAACCTGGGCAGTCCTCCTTTCCCATGGATAGAAAATAAGTCTTTAAAGCTGGCCAACTCTAAAATCCTCTGTATCTCTGTGTGTGGGGACATGCCTCAGAATCTCCCTGTATTTTGTATTAGTAAATTCACAGAAGTTCTTAAGCAATTCCACTTTTTAGCAGAACAAATTAATTAACTATACACCTTCAGCACAAAGGCCTCGTAACCAAGTCACACCCTCCAGCACTAAAGACACGATTAGCTGCTTTGACAGTGTTTTGTATAATGTGACTCTTGCAATTGCCCTTCACAATTTGTGGGTTAGCTTCTCTGAGTTTCTGAAAAACTGAGTTGTGCCGACCATAATTAACTGGGGCGTTATTTATGCCAAAGGCACTGATCTGACGGACTGAAAGTCCATTGTTCTTAGACACTATTTTGTTTGAATATAGCTTGACTAGATGTCTTGGTGTCATTATAAAAGTCTAACAATCCCTACTTCACACTCTCGAATAGTCAGAAATACTGGACCATGTAGGGAAATAATTTCGTCTGCCCAGAATTGGACGCATCAGAACATACTGCATAGTGTGCTTTCTGCAACGCTGCCTTTCGAAAACCGGGATATTCAGTGTCCCGGGCCGGGAGAGTGAATAAATCCAGAAGGTCCAGTTAGAAGATCAAAAAAAAAAAAGGTATGCATGGCAAAATTGTTCACAATAGATCTAAACAGAGGTGGACAGTAACAAGGTACATTTACTTGAGTACTGTATTTAAGTACACTTTTTGAGTATCTGTACCTTATTGTGAGTATTCATTTTTTTACTGTACCTCCACTACATTTGAAAGACAAATATCATACTTTTTACTCCACTACATTTCTGTCAAAGTCCTTGAGTAGAAAGTAGTAACATCAGTCAGGGGATGATTTTGGTTGCTGGGGTGGAGTTGTATTTGGGTTGGAAATGAAAGTCGGGTTAACGTCAGAATACAGATGTCATCCTGTCATCCTTGATGTCATCGCAATGTCGGGTTCTGACAACAACCTGATGTTGGGTTCTTCGTTGTATTGTAGTTTCAATCACAATACAAAGTCTGTCCAATGTTGGAGATTAACGTCAATCTGACATTGGATTCTGACATCAACCTGATTTTCAATGTTTCAAACGTTGGGTTTGGTCTTCTAAATGCGAATTTTGCCATTGTTTTGGAGCAAACTAGCTTGTCGATAACAGTACAAATCTGTTGTTTATGATATTCAGCTGTGAGGAATTTAGCAAAATATAATTTTCCAAACTGTATTTAAATTATCTTAATTAAATAATTCATTAATTAATAATTAAATCTTTTAAAATGTTCAAATTTGCTGATATTCAAATACATAGCTTTGACTGCAAAGGTCTAGCAATGATGTATTGCATAAGTTGATTTGTGTGTCCTGCTGTTCAGGCATCATATGTTTTGCTCTTTATATTCTTGGCCTTGTCAGAGAGTTTAATGAAAGTTTTATTGCAATTGATGAGACACAACAGGGATTTTCAGTCTTATTAGACAACACTGTAAATGATTTCTGTTGTTTTCACAGGATTATACTGTTTTTCTCAACAGTTTCTTACTGTATAATCTATGTACAGTAAGTTACAGTAGATTTAGTTGTTTTCACAGTATTAAATTGTTTTTTCAACAGTTATGTACTGTGCACACAGTTGACAGTATGTTACTGTAGAATTGCAATGCATTCTGGGAAATTATCAGTTACTGTTAATCTAAATACAGCAGTGCAATTGACCGCGAAAAACACCACACTCGGTTCCACGGGTAAAATTGCTAGCCTACTAATGTTATTCTTACATTTAAAATAAAAATGTAGCACTGGTTGACCATTAACAGTCATAATTTATGACATAATTTATGTCAGTGGGGTGTGCATGAGAGCATATTTGACTTTGGAAGAGTTTCTCTGTCGTGTCAGTGGTGCTGCTGTCTTTTCTGCCGACCTGCAACTTCTTCATCTGGTAAGTAATAATTCTTATAATGTGTATATGCAAACGGATTCTAGCTAATAATAACTTTAAAGTTATTTAGAATAGCTGACCACGATTTCTATATTCAATTTAATATATTCGACATTTTAATATAATATGTATATGATAGGCTACTCTTCAATGTAGCCATTTGGGATGTTACTGTAAATTCAAATACATTAGTACGAAATGACCGCGAAAAATAACCACAACAAGCTGCCATTTTATGAAGAACTCTTCAGTTCCCTTCCCTCTGTAAGAACACACAGGCCGTGCATCGCGTCGCTGTCGGTCGGCAACGTTTTCGCCATACATCTGGTTAGTAATTCATATTTTTATGCAAACCATATAAGTTAACAGATTACCGTTAGAAAGAAGTGGCCGCGGAATGTTCGATAACGTCTGTATAAGTCAGACGCGGATTTCTTTTATGTTGATAGCCTTACTTGATTAAATGTGATTTTATTAACATATATTTCATATGTAACCTCTTATACGGTCAAAATGGTCTAATCATTTTGTTATTTACCACGTTAAGTCGGTGGAAGCGCCTGCACGTTCATTATTTTATGACTTACAGGGGTTAGGAATTGATAATCGATAAATGTATCCTGAAATCGGACATCCAAGGTTAGGATTCGGATTTATTGTTATAAAATTAAAGTGCCGATTCCTCTTATTGATTTTTTCACGCTTATTTTCGTGTAAATCCTGACCTGGCGTTCTGCCATTATAACGTTACCTCAGTGATAAAGTTGGACCGCGGAAAGCGCCCAAGGTGTATGTGTGACATTTACAGTATTTGTTGTGGTCTTTGTTAATCTTTGGTTATCATTAACGACACATACACGAGGGAGTTAGCCTGGTGTTGAACACTTTACTAGCGAACTTAGAATCAACAACAACAAAAAAAACCCGGGTCATACCAACTACACAAACTGCCTGGGGGTGTTCCGGTAGGAACCATTCACTGCATATACTACAGTATTGTCGGCTATAATATCTTTTTTTTTTTTACTATGTGTAAACTGACATGTACTCATTTGAAGGGAACGATGCCTTGTCAATCTTTTTTTAAGTCATGTAACTTAGTATCACACAAGCAAGATTTAGCCTACGTTTTCACGTGATCGTAAATGAATTGATTTTAAACAACAGTCCAAACAAGATTTTAGTATTAAGTGAATTACACTTTAGACATCATTTTGTCTGTTTTTGCTGTTTAGCCAAAACAACAACAAAACGTACTATATTTTAACTGTCTTGTCTGTTCTCCTTTTTCACAGGTGTGAGCTGTGCATGTTAAGAAGACCCCTATCCATCTTGACGACCGATGAATTGTAAATCTAATCTAATTTAATTATTCTATTTATCTAACTACTACTACTATACCTTGGTCCAGTACTGACCCACTGAGAACATTTTAAACGGATTTTTATCCATCTGTGAATTTTGTCTATCTGCAAGTTGTTTAGAATTGTTGTGTGAAAATAAACGTTACAGTACAGTTTAAGGTTTAATTGCATAAAAGCTTGGATAGAAAACTTCCTATTGCAAAAGTTAGAACATAAGTCTGCATATAAATAATTATTGATATCCGTAATGCAAGTTTTTCATGGCACATGTGCATGATGAGGTTGTTTTGTGTTTATTTAATTTTTTTTTTAAAGGACACTGGATAACTTGTCATTTTGTTATACTCATCTGGATTGGTGGTTTACTCGTCAAAGCTTTTATAGTTTATAAGTTTATATGTGTCTCCCAGCCCTGCAAATCTGGTCCCTTAGATAGAAAGCAGCCAAAAACCCTTTAAAATCAGCAACTGACCAGTTAGACAGTCTATCTCAAACCAATAGACAATCTTAGACTAGTTTAAGCTGTTTTACCCCAGCAGGGAGTGGGTGCATGAGTTGTTACGAACTATCTTTCTAATAGATTGATCAGATAGCACCCCTTTAATCTTTTCTATTTTACCTGTTCATGATAATTCTTGCATGTATTTATGCATAATTGTTCATGATTGTCATGCATGATTTTTATTGTATTATATTACATTTTTATTATTAATGTATTTAATTGTATTAATGTATTTAAATGTATATTATGTAAATGTACTAATGTGTTTGAAAATACACAATAAACCTTGTGCAGTTAAAGCTTCAATTGTTCTTTTTTCTATTTCCCATTAACAGTTAAAATAATATTTCTACTGATTTTCTACAGGTTACACAGTAGCACTATAAAATAAATACAATAACATTTCATACTATACAGTATTATTAAAAATTAACAGTGTAATTCTGTACTTTAATATGGTAAGAAATTACAGTAAAATAATGTTATTTAATTTGCAGTATGCTTAACAGTACTGTAGTTAGTGTTACGGTAATTTTACTGTTAAATGAAATACAGCAAGTACTGGATAATTGTTGCCAGTAAGTTACTGTTAATTTGACAAGAAATTTTTTACAGTGAACATCCAAAGTCCACTAGACTGGGTGGCATTTTTAATTAGGAATGCAAAACTACCGAGACATTTTCTCCTCTGTTAATGCATAGAGAAAATTGGAAGCCAATCCATTTTACCCCAGTAGGGACTCTAGGTCTGAGAGAGAATTACGGAGTCAGTCTCATAAACAGAGCTTGGGATGAATCGCTCACAAAAACCTGCTGCTTTTACCGAGAGGCAGCTAATGTGTGACAGACACATGTGTGCACTGTGCAGCCAAATAAGCAGATGAAATATTTTCAGTCATGAAAAATGTGACATTTTAGAACCGCTTTGAATATGTTTTAATATAGTTTTGTTTAAACAGCAGTTATAATGGAAAGGATTCTTTTTCGGCTTTCATGTGGAAACGATAGGCTTTGCCGCCATCCAAATATGCAAAACCACCTTTAATATAAATCAAGAATTCACATAACATTTAAACACTCAATGAATCAAGCAATCAGATTCACATTTGGGTCTGACTTTATATCACAAGAATGTCTAAGTTTGAATTACGTAAATAACTGAGGATAACAAAAGTCCCTCATAATGCATAAAGTAGTATCTTAATGCACTCGGTCCCTTAAATGGCATGACAAATTTCAGAGCTACTAACAGCTCTGTCATTACTTTTTAAAATGACTATTTTCTATATTATATATACATAGTCTATATGAATATTTTCATATTCAGTGAAACGAGAGGTGAATCGAAGTAATATAAAGGTTATGCACACGCCAAAGCTCTAAACCATACCCTTTACTTTGGGCCTAAACACAGAGAAATCAGGACCACATGTGGAGGGGAACGCAAATTCCAAACGGCAGCACTATATGTCAGGGTCAGTTTTGCTGTTAGCTCAGGGTGGAATCAGTACAGACAGGAGTGTAATCTGATCTGAGCACAGTTCTCAGACGTGGTGTTTGAGAACAGTTCAGGATTGTGTGTTCAAGCATTTCTTCATCTTCTCACTCTCGTTACCTGTATATCACCCAATAATCAAGCCTGGTTGAATGTTGATACAAGGTCAGTTTTAAATATACTTTAAAACATTTTAAAAACAGAAATAAAAATAGTTGCAGGAATCCCAGGCGTGTAGTAGCCTAATCATATATAGGACTTTAAAAAAAGATATATTACTCAAACAGGCTTACAACAGCAACCAAAGAGAAAAACACAAGTTGGTTCCCAAATCTTAGGGAACACGCCACTTAGGGCCTTATTACACCAAGGTCCGAAGTTCATGTTTTTATACATTTTATACATTCGGTAAGTTTTGGTTTGGTTTCACATTGCAATTAAGCGAGCGCACTAAAGAAATTTGGTGTGTTCGACATCGGCTGTGGCTGGATGTAATCGATCGGCGAGCTGCAAAACTACTACTAGAGGTGGTTGCCTGCAGCACCATTAGTTCAAATTAGCCAAATAAACGTCCTCGTTGTGCGTACATTTTATCGTCACCAGCAGGAAAGGAGGAGAAGCCTGCAAGCAATCCTGTGAGAACCACCGGAACTTTCTGTAAATGTTCTGAAAGTCCGAACTATACAGAAAATGCTTTCACACTAGAAATGAACCAAGCATTTGTTCAGTTTGATCTGGACCAAGACAACCTCTTTTCGTCTGACCAAATTTCGTCTGTTTGGTCCGGACCGTGGTCCAGGGGAGGTTTCACACCTGTCATTTTGATTCAGATCAAACTGAAAAGTCTGAAAATCCGGACCAAACAAAGTAGGAAAGGGTCCACTAGATTTATGCACTATAGATTTAACCATGTATTTTAATTTTATCATTCAACATTGGAGTCTGCCTGCAACAGTTAGGTTCTGGAATAAAAAATCTTATGATTAATAAAAAATGTGAGTTTGTGTCATAATAAAAGTAGCCTAGAGCCTGTTTCTTAACAGGCCCAACCAGGGATCTGTATTTACATATACACGCCTAAATAATTTCCATATTAACACATAACATTAGCATTTTTGCCCAATGAAAAGGTGTAGGAGAAATTTAGATTTATTAAGAGTGACATGAACCCCTAAGGACTCTGAATGCAGGTCTTGTCGTTTCAGCTGATGAACTTGTCGACAGTTGGTTTAAAAACAGTATTTTAATGCCGGTTTATACTAGACAGATTTGACAGTTATTGCTAACAAAGAATAGCCTAAGCCCAGAGGTCTGAAATCTAGAGTCCAATATAACTGGTTTTAAGACACATATTTACAACTGGAGATTACCTGTGATGATGTCATGTTATCACTCTAACTGACGGGAGAGGTTGGAAAAGGAGGGAATGATCTTATTAATGACATTGAACTGTCTGCAAGGTCTGGAGCGTCTCTCTTGTGTGTGGCATGAATCCAGGGCTGTTGGCTGGTAAAGTGATCCATATGATGAGGGCTCTGTGGCTGAAGCCAGTGTGAAAACCGATACAGCATATACCTGTCAAGAGTCTGGCAACAAATGTGTCTTGGATCAAATGAGACATCATGCAAATCAGTCATAAATATGAGAAACAATTTTGCTTTATGCACGTATGTTTGTCTGCTACACATTTAAACTGTACTTTCAACCCACCAACCGAAACTAGAATTTTTTTCTTGCAGTTTATGATCTTGCCTTTCTCGACTTTTAAAATTTGGCTCAGGTGTTCTTGACATTAATACAATCCACAAACTAAAATATTCTGGCGGGGCGGGCTAAACCCTTATGTTCCACGGGCCATATTTATCACACCAAAGCTGCCCCAAACAACACGCTCTCCAAGATCCAATTGTGTCGTCATTGTCATTGATTTAAAATATGTGAATATAGCTGCGTGTAAAATATACCAGTGAGAAATGGCTCAGGAGGAAACCGTGAAGTCATGATTATGAAGTCATATTATTGACCAATGGGATGAGTGTCAGAATTCTTTTATTTCCACATTGAATCCCTTTCTTATCCCTCACTGTGGCAATCTTAGAAATATTTTAACATTATAGCAGGGACAAATCTTCGAGACCTCACTGAAGTTGAGGCCAGTAAGTTTTAGACTAAGTTGCACAGTTGTATCCATAGTATTCAAAAGAATAAGAAATGTTTCCTGGCAGAAAATCAGCATATTAGAATGATTTCTGAAAATTCAGCTTTGCTATCAAAATAATATATTACATTTAAATCTAAAAGAGTACATCTACATTATATGTTTCAAGTCAACCAATTCAGATTTTTTCCTCCCATGTGGCACAGATCAGATATGACCCACTAATGTGTAACTAAGCAGGAAATAAATCGAATGGATTCCGATATTCTCAGATCGCATTCAGGTCTCATTCATGTGTGGAAATAAATCTGATTTGAATCGGAAAAGTGCATGCATCGCATGTAAGCAGACAGATCGGATATTCCCATCAATGGGAGTTGTACGTCATTGAAACACTGATGGTGGTGAATGACATCAATTCAGGGGGATACCAGGCGCGATCACACAACGTTTTCCAATGGCGCAATGGAGGTCAAATTATGGTCGTCAAAAAAATCGGGTTACACTTTATTTTAAGGAGTCATTGTTACAGTGTGATTATATACTGTATATATGGCTGAGCATGTACTTACTATATGGTAAGGGTAGAATTAGTTTTTGGTTGAGAGTTAATTGCATGTAATAATGCATAATTTAATGTTATTGTAAGTACATGTAACATTTGTAAAAAGGACAATATAAAATAAAGTGTTACCAAAAATCTGATATTCAACAAATCGGAATTGGACATCAAGACCTGCAGTTAAAATGTGGCCATAGTGGCCCAAGGGGACCACTAAAAAGACTTTTCATTTTAAGCCTACAGAATTTTTGCCTGTTTTTCTGTCTGTCAGGCAAAAATCAGGCTGATTACTTAAAAAAAAGTAAAAACTAACCTTTCTTCAATAACAAGCACAGTAAAAGTCTGTAGCAGACAATATGGGACAAGTTACAAAGATTTGTCCAGAAGATGAGCAAGTGATGCTTAAGTCTAAATAATTAAAGGTATAGCGGAGGATCTTTCCGAATTTTAGAGAAGACCCGCCCTCTCCAATTTTTTTAAAAAAAAAGCACATGCACAAACACAACACTCTTGCTCCCGAGAGGGAACGTCTATACGCCTTGCACAATTATGTTGCAAATTCTAAACTAACTAAAAAACATTAATAAAAAAGACAACATGTCAAATGCCCTTCCGTGTTTTATTTACTTATTATACTGATCGATTGAGTGACCGAGGACTCAAGACATGATATGTGCAACCCTGTATCACACGAAATACGTTCTGAGGAAACTATTTTGCAAATCGCAATTACGTTACATAGCAACATATAAGCAGTGCTATTACGTTGGTCCTTAACCTAATATCTCTCATTGTTAATACGTTATTTTTATACATAGTTGCATATGGAGAAGTAGCTTGTTGCATTTGTGTAATAATAAACACACAAGATTTTAGAATATTTTAGCGTGATACCATTTACCATTTTGGACAAAAGGCTACTTTAGACAAATTGAGATGTTTACCGTGTCTATGCGGTGCATGACTCGTGCCAGGGCTAGCATTGTAGCTTGCATTAACTTTTACTAGTGATTTTAAATGGATTTCTCCAAATAGCGTGACAAACTTTACCTGTGTAGTAGAATCTTTGCGACTGCGGCATCAGTGAGAAGCCCAACCTGTGCCTTTAGCGCACGCTAGCGTGTGATATTCACCCAAAATCTCTCTGGTCTTGATTCTATATTCTGCGGCCTTTCTCTTCTTATCATACACTTAGTAAACATTTTTTTCTCTTTCGACCCTCAGCCATTTTCAAAGGAATGGCTGAAACCGTAACTCCGACATAATACACCTGAAAGTGAAAACTACATAGGGATGAGCACGTAGCCTACGACGGCCTTACGTAAACATATCACCAGAATGATTGACACTTAGGTGGACCAATAGTATAGACTACCCACCCGGAAAAAGAAAATCCTCCGCTATACCTTTAAGAAAAAAATGTTTTTAAATGCTAAAAAATAAGCTATGATGTTAATAGGATTTTAAAATAAAATTTCTTAAATATTATTGATTCCCGATTGCTGGCAGCAGAGGAAAGTCCAAGCTTATCAGAATTAATGGACATAGTGTAGTGTTAGGATCTTTGCCACTCTCCACATACACAGCTTTTTAATACATGATATTTTACAGCCCTCGTGGCTTTTTCTTATTAAGCACGCTGAAATAGCTTTGTGTTTGAACAGCTGTGAACTACAATTTTACTTCTCCTGAGGACACTCAACACTTGCAAAAATATGAGTTCACCCCTCTCCTGTCTTTCGTCCTGGACACCGACACCGGCTTGTAAATCGGTAAATCTCTGTGAATAAAGTTTTATTCTGGGCTTTGAGTGATTGGCCACCTCAGGCTGGTCTTCACATACCAGCGCTGAGCTCATGTGTGTGTGCTTTGGGCCATTCTCAGAAATGAGTCAGATGATACATGAGCTCGTTTGAATAGTGAATCCTTTAATTGCAGGTTTAATCTTTAAGGAAGGCTAGGAGCAACTCGTACCTGTTGACCCACTGCAAATAACAACTCGGTACTGTGGCAATCTCAGAAATATTTTGTAGTTTCGTTTTAAACGTAAATGGGATTAATCAAGAATCTGTGGTGGGCTCTTTAGGAGTTTGAAATGCGTTGACCTAGAGGATGTGAATTACAAAGACATGGTTGTAAGAAAATAACCAATGAATAAATCCTTTAAACTAGAACTCTATATACTCCTATCCCATCCAAGGGAAATAAACAAGTGTGATGGTCCATTTGAGTTAAATATTCAATATTTGCTCCTATAATACCTTAACATTTAACATAAATATTGTATTTCACCTCCATTAAAAGCAAGGTTCTGTTTAGAAAGAAATCAGGATCAGAGTTAAGGTATCGAAATAATAATCATGTTGTTCCAGCTTTCCCATTTGAAATGAGAACATTTCTATTGCCCACCTGAATAGTGTTAGTTTACTTGTACTTATACAAAGTGCTTGCATTTCGAAACGCAAAGAAAAGACCAATAAAATGAATGGTCCACTACTGTCTAGTCCACTACAGTCTTGTCAATAGTAACCATTTGAAACTCATTTTCTTAAAGAAATTAAATTACTTTCAGTTTACACCAGAAAGACTCAGGAGAATAAATGGCGTAGCATTTATACATTTATTAACAGCCATGTGAGGCATGGAAAGGGACCATCTTGGTGGTGGTGGGAAGGATGGAGGTGAATGAAAGCGACAGTATCTAGACGTTTAAGTTTCGATCTTTTATACTACAAGTATTAGAACACGACTGGATAGATGAGAAGGTCCATGAGGCAGGCATAACAATTGAGTTGTCCCGGCAGAACTTATGCTAAAGCTTTCATTTAATGGCAAAACTCAAGTAGTTTTTAAAAGGGGAATAGGAAAATTAGCACTTAAAGTAATTGAAGTGTATACGTCAAACTATTCATGTAGTTCATAAACTGGAACATATAAACCCTGTTTAAACAGACTTATGGGAGGTCCTCAAAATACAGTGAAAAGCAGCAACTGTAAAAAGTTGTTCATCTTTTGTTGTGCAACTATGAGAAAGGTTCATGGCACACATGATGCTTTACAAGCCCTATAGTTTTTTTTTATATGAGAATGAAAGTCAAAAAGCATGAAAGGAATTTTAACACACTGCATATCAATATTTCTCTTTAACACCATGCACATATTCTTAGAGCTCAATGAATTAAATCAGCGTGCTGAGACTGGACAGTCAGAGAAATCTGAGATAGAAAGAAACATTTTGTCCTTTGTATAAATTTTGGCACTACCAGACACTTTATTACAAAGCAGAAGTATGAATTTATGCTTTATACGTGTTTGGAAAGAAACGTTTAGGAAAGAAAACCTGAACCGTCAAAGATCCACTAAGGACATGTTCAGACTCCATATAAGAACTGGGAGTAACACCAAGGCCCCAAATCTTACTAGCCAATGAGCTTCATGTTAAACTCTTATGATATCCTTGTTTCTGTGAAGAACATATAACATTTCAATCCATTTAAGTGTTATACTACAGTTTGTCGATCTTTTAAAGATATGAATATTTCACTTAAAGGGATAGTTCACCCTAAAAATGAAAATCTTTCATCATTTACTTCTCCTCAAGTTGTTCCAAACCTTTATGAATGTCTTTCTTCTGCTGAACACAAAAGAAGATATTTTAAAGAATATGGGTACAGTTGATGGGCCCCATTGACTTTCATAGTAAACAATGGAAGTCAATGTGCCTTTGCATTGAAATGTTAAATCTGTGTCCAAATTAATGGAAATTGCATATGCAATTCAAATAGATACATTTTCAATTTAGGCATAAATGATGTCGCATTAACTATGTAAATATTGACTAGATGAACGATTTTGGCCACTGTATTTTTTTTTTCAGTCTTAAGAGGCTGCGTCAAGTTAAAAACAGATCATTTTGAAAAGTGTCCCAAAAGTCCCTGTATTCTTTTCCACTACATCTAGAAGCAAACAGGTCAGAAGGAGCACAAATTATTTATTTTTTTTCGAAATTGGCTCCACTATAAACCACATAATTAAACAAGCTTTAGCTTGTGTAAGTTCATCTAGTCAGATTTCATAATTACTCAATTTTTATTTCAACTATTGGGATCAGATTCTGCTTGGTAAATTCTTGATGTTTGGAATCAAGACTGGTCCATTGCCATCTGTTGGTAGTAATCCACTTGTCAAGCATGTGTTTTATACTAAGACGACCAGATATTAATTTCACGGTGATTCTGTGCATCCCAAGAGAGTGTTAAACAGCCTGCTTAGCTCTTAAGTTTAGAGATTTACTGCGGTGAAGGGCATCAGTCCAGTGTCCATGCAAACTACAATAACAAACATGAACACGTGCAAACTACGAATACAACATGAGGGGATATCACGATGGATAATTCTATGTCTGAGATATGGTTTAAATTGAAAATTCTGTGATTATTTACATGACATTGTCATGTCTTGTCTTTTAAAACTAAATGCATTTCTTCTGTAGAACACAAAAGATGTATGGTCACACTTAAGTTTAGTCTAGGGTTCAATTCTCACTATATTAAAGGGGTGGTTGATTGCGATTTCACTTTTTTCATTTTAAATATGTTGCTGTTGGTGCATGAACAGTATTTGCAAATTTGCTGCGCCAAACACCGGCCCAAACTAACCAATCTGAGCCCATTGCCTGTTTCTGAGGAAGTGGTTTCATAGAATAAGGAAGTCAACCGGTCATTCAAATGAGGAGAAAGTGGCTTAAAATAAAGGTGAAATCTATGAAAAAAAACATATAGACGTTATATTGCACCCCATAAACCCAATCATGCAATGAAAAAAAGCAGTAAACCACAACTTTAACTAATTAGTAACTATGACTTTTGCATCAATAAACTCCTACAGTTTATTAATAGTGAGTAAGGTAGCTGTTAAGTTTAGGGATTGGGTTGTTACCGTCATGCAGCATAAGACATTAATAAAGTGCTTTACAGCCAATATCCTAGTTATGCATGCTAATATGCAACTAATTGGACACTAAACTAAGTGAATAGTGATCATGGCTGTCAAGCAAGATTTTCTGTCAATTTCAGTCTGACCACCAGACAAATCTATTATATGGTTTTGTGAATCACATGGACTACTGTTATGAAGATTTTATGGTGTGTGTGTGTGTGTGTTTTTTTTCCTTTGTTGAGTTTGACCTAAGTACCTTTAAGACAAGTCATTTCACTTGGTGGCCATCTTTGAAACGCCTCTTGCAGCTATAGTGGCACAATCATTTTACTCATTAACATTTGGCTCTTTTATTTTGAAGCTGGAATATTCCACCAAATTGTGGGTTAAACTTTCTCCCATTCATAAGTAATATGAGTGCACCGTCTTTGTATATCAAAATCTTTTGGTTTGACTACTCTCAGAAGGGGTCTTATGGAAGAGAGCAGCACAGACATTCTGCTAAACTTCTCTTTTTATTTTCCACAGAAGAAAGAAAGGCATACATGTTTGGTAAAACATGATGGCGAGTATAAATAATGATAGAATTTTTCATTTCATTTTGGGTTAACAATCCCTTTATGTGCTTTCCAGCTGAGGACTCTGGCTTTCTGGTTTATGGCACTCTGGGGGTTTCCTGTTGTGCTGAAGGTCAATACACAGCTGACGTTTTAGAATGAGGGAGGGATAAATCAAGGTATGGTTATGAAGGGTAATCAAGGAAGGGAAGCAGGAAGAGCTGCTTACTACGGCTGCCATGATCGGTATTTGACAGCTAAAGTGGCTTGCCTGGGTATCCTTGTAAGAAAATGAATTACACAGGAAACATTACCGCACCTGCTCTTACAGTAGTGCTTTTACACTTTGACTGTAACAAATCTCTCCTTAGATTTCTCCAAGTGAAATACATGTGAGAAATCACAGGTGCCTTGTCCACCATTACTCTAATACATAGGGGAATTATTTTATTTATATAAAAATCTTTGGACCTTCCTTTCAAAGATATAGTGGGGGATATCCATCAGCTAAAAATCATATCAAGTCCAAAATGATTGATTTAATAATAGAACAAACCTTAAAAGAGGCCCATAATCCTTGCACAGTGGCAGTAGGTAAAGACTCGACTGAATATATCCGAAAAAATCCCTCATCTGAAAGACAGGAAACAGAAACATGCCATTTCTCATCTAGAAAGGTTTCAATAATAAAAGCAAATTAGGGAAAATGTAAGCCTTGTGATACTCGACTTCTTTAGCACACTTTATAAAAAAAAATAAGGATCTTTGCATCCCATCACTGTTAAATCTCACTTCTAAATCACGCAACACTGAATAAACGTGCTAAAGCAGAAGGTGTTACACAGGGCTTTTCTATTATGTAAAGCCAAGTCAGATGTTACCATCTTCTACACCACACTTGAGTGAAAAATAAAATGTCTCAGCACCACGTGTATGTGGGCTCGAACAGAACATTCTGCAAATCTTCAAATTTTCTGCATATATGTCACAGTTTGTCATGTGCTTGTGTTCTAGTGTTGTTTATTGTGAGCACATGGCTTGTCATGTGTTTCCTTTGTGCCATGTGCTCTTCTGTTTATTGTTTAGCCCCTCCCATCTTGGTATCTGATTATTGGGAAATTTGTCCCACCTGTCCTCCTCATTACCCTCCTTTATTTGCCTTCCTATTTATGGTGCGTTCTATCATAGCCAACGAATCGACTCGGACCTCGGATTCATATAATGTTACTGGTTTATGGTCAATAGTACTAATCAGCTGATTGTCAAAGCCATGACACAGCAAAGGAGAAGAACTAAGTTACATGAAACAATCCAACAACATATTTTACACCACTCACAAGGGAAAAGTCACTACTCACGGTGTCTATGGCTGGCTTCTAGCTTTCTGTGGCTTCTCTTTCAAGGTATGAACGAAGCACACTATAGCGTTGTTTGTTTGCTGTTGGCTACGGTAGAAACATGACGTCACAGTATGTCAATATGTTCATAGAAGGGGGTGCCCGCGGTTATAAGCACTTCCTGTTTCAGTTTTTTAACACTACATAAAAGCTGGGATAAAATACAACCAACAGAACATTTAAAACTGAATCAAAAAGTTAAACAAACATCTTTAAGATGTTTTCTTTACATGTGAAATAAAGAAAACCGTTACAAACTGAAACAGGAAGTGCTTCTGGACCAGTTTTGTTTACATCTTGTGAAATGGTCAATACATTTCTCATTCTAAGGTAATAGAACCACAATGATTCATTGAGTAAAGTCTTTATACACCACTGATATGGATCTTATGTTGCATTTCTGTCAATAGGTCCTCAGTAATATTACACATTGCCCTTTTTATTCCTTCTATATCTCCTCATTGAGGTTTTAAAATAATGGAGACATTTGCATTCGGCTCGTACAGTCCATCCCATGCATTCAAAAGCGATATGTAGGAATGCCTCAGTTGAAGATCTGCTTGCGAGATATCTCTCCCCATGTGCTGCATCCTCTTTAAAGGTTCCTGCCTTGCCAATGGAGCAAGTGTATTTGTTTTAGTCATACTTTTTGTCTTCTGACCAAAATATCTTTTAAATTTAGTCTTTATTTCTTTGTCATTTCTTTAATTTTGGTCAATTTAAATAATTTTTTAGTTTATGAATGTAAATTTAAATCACATATTGAAGATACTGAAATAAAATTATAAAGAGTGCACTACAGAGTGCTGCATATATATATTTTTGTCAGAAACAAGTTAGCATTTTAAAATCAAAAAACCCATTGTAAAAAACTTTGTCACTGATAAGATTAACACTGCTGGTTTGTCTGTGCATGATGACTAAAACCCTTGACTTGAGCCATTAAAAAGTCCCCATTGACCACAATAGGCAGGTAAGCAGAGAGACTAAGTTTGGAAGGTTTCCAGCCGTCAAGTTCACTCTGAAGTCATGAGCTAAGTGGCCTCAGAGCCTTTCAAGGCTCCGGTTCTTGTGACTGCGGATTTGCTTTGTTTCATCCACCGTGCCAAAGCTAGAACTGACAGAGCAAAGAGGGTCTTCCAGCCAGTGAAATGTGCTTCAGCCACTTTTGTCTACTGTGCTCATAAAGTTTAACCATATATGCGTGGACAGAGGCTCCTTGTGAAAAACAAGATGGCCATGCTGAGCTTTGCCAAGAAAAACACAAGTAGACAGAAAAGCGTGCGCAAGCCTGAGGAACATTCTTCTTTTCGTGGCAGATCCATCATTTTTGAGTTCCACATGGTTTGTGTCTGAAACGTAATGTGGTGTATTATAATGTGTTGGGTTTGTGGAGTTTGTTTAACCTTTCTTCTCCCTCTCTGAACCTGATATGCTCCTTTTTTGCTGATTAACTTGTCTGATATGATCCATTTCATTCCATTTATGTGAGTTGGCTTTGTAATGGCATCTTTCGCAACCAATGCCACACAAAATTATTAAAATAGAGTATTTTTACATCCTCCAAATACGTTGAAAATCTGTCCGTTCAAACCTCATATCCAGAATTATCTATAAAAACTGATGTTTGATGATTTGTGGTGCTTTTTTTTTTACATATATTGTCAAGGGGCGGTTGTGGAGAATAGTGTGAGGACTCAAGTGCAGAGGTGAAGAAGTGTTTGATTAAGTAAAACATAAATTAAACAAACGAAATCCAGGTCTCGACGATATGTTTGTCCCGTTTTAGCAACTGTATCTTCTTCGAAAGGGAGGGGTAAGCAGTGGGCTAAGACATTAGTGCAACTCGCAACCGAACCGCTAGATGCTGCTAAAATTTACACACTGCACCTTTAAAAACATATATACGGGACAGCGGAGTAGGAGGATTATTAATAACACCTGCTTCAACTCTCTATGCATCTAATTCCTCAGAATTAGACACATCACAGCAATCAGTCAGGTCGGAGGTGGCCACATAGCGGTTTCCTGAACTGACATGAAAGTCCAGAAGTACAAAAAGGAAAAATCTCCCTTCAGACTCCTTCCTATGCAACACCTTCAATCGATCCTGCACTGCTGCCTTGGCAGCCGCTTGAGCCGAATCAAGATGTGCAGATTTTTGACTCTCATACCTCAAGAGAGAGTCAAGTATGGATGGGGCTTCCCACAGCGAATGCATCAGAATTAATACATTCAGCTCCCTCGAGAGATGATCGCACTCCATACAAACACAAAATTCTCATCCCTCAGTCTAAACTAAGAGAATCAAGCAACAACAGAGCCTCCTACTGCCATGAGCACATCCAGCTCCCTCGAGAGTCAAACACGCTCCAACAGACTCTTATCTTATACACACATACAAACAAGTCCTGAAGGCAAAAAAAGCTGATGACGTGCAACTCAGGCACCCTTTTATATTCACAGGCTGTGACGTGTGTGATGTCATGGACTGCCTCCTGCCAATAATCACACTGTAAAAAATATCTGTGATTTTAACAGTAAAAGACTGTAAAAAATGCTACAGCGCAAAACTGTTAATTGGTTAACAGAAAGTTTCCGTACTTTATATGGTAAATAACTGTGATATCATTTTACAGTAAAATACCGTTAAATTTACAGTTTTTGAAAGTGAAAAAGAACAAATCGTCGTATATTTTACAGTGAAAACCCGTAAGGGCCAGTTTACATATCGCGTCTTTTGCATGCTCAAGTTCGTTATTTCAAATGTGCGACGCGCTCGTTTTTTCCATGCGCATCTGCGCCGCGTCGAGATAAAAACATCTCAACTTTTCAGAATACCGCAAGCGCACCATACGCACACAATAGGTCATGTTACAAGAACCAACTGAAGCGCAACCGCCCTGGCGCTTTCGAAAATGGAGAATGCAGCGCGCCCAGCGTTTTCTACGCGTTTTTAGGCGCTATATGTGAATCCGGCCTAAATTGACATTCCCACAATTCCCTGTGTGACACTTCACATTTGATGTATTTTTGTTGAAATAACTATTGTTCCTCATAGTTTTGTTGTTTTTTTCTAATCAGTTATGTATATTAGGGTTTTATGTTACATTTAATGTTGTTAAATTAATGTTTATTGCATTTTTTAATTTCATGTGTGTTACCATGATGGTGTTTAATGTTTGTGTGAATGACACTGTGCAGCTTCTTTATACAAGTAATCACTTATAATGAGCTGTAATTGCTCAAGTAACTCTCATCACTGCTGTGATGATTGATGGTTGTCAGTGTATTACAATGGTCTAAAACAGATATCAATAAGTTGGTAAATCAACATTTTATCAGAAAATAAAATACGATTTATTACTGTAAATTTTAAGTTAAGTCTGTAAAACCATTAACGTTCCTACTGTATTTTTAACGGTAAAGTTCTGGCAACCACAGCTGCCGTTTTATTTTTTTTACAGTGTATTGCCGTTTGTTTACAAGTGCTTCAGACACCAGTCACCCCAATATCAAGACGCAGCATCGAAGTTCCACTTCAAAAGGAAACTGTAAAAATTTAAACTGCAAACCAGAAATCATGAAATGATGATGCAGACTTCTCACATTCCAGTGTTTCTCCAAAAGCAGATAACTAGTTTTTCCCTTTGGTCCAACTGATACAGTACATCAGTATGGTTGTATTATTATTTCATTCATTATTATGAAACATCTTACCCCATGTACCATACCCAGAACAGAAATCACTTTGATGCATTGAAATGCACTAATCAGCGCTTTAGTGGGTGTTGTAGAAAACATCCCAAAAGAAATAAAAGTCTTGAAACATTCTCAATTCAGTCCAAAAAATCCCTCTCCATTTAAAGGTAGCCAGGCAGTGCTTAAATCTCAAATAAGGACCTCACTTCTAGAAAAAAATAATACAAATATTTTTCAAGTTCCAGAGCAGAGCGAACCAGGGTTTTTTGGACATAATTTATTGTATTTCATCAAGCGTATAGAGGATTTGAGCTGTAAACTGCACTTTCCCTGCATTTATTTTCTATTTTACAGCCATTACAAACACATTTGTGTGATTTGTAATCTCTGCAGGCTGCCGTGAGGACATTTCAGCTGAACTTATTCATGAGCCTCTTGGAAGATGGTTTCAGGGCAAAGGTTAAATCAACAAGGCACCATTCTAAACCATCATAAGGAAAACTGCACATCTATTTAAGTGAGTTACATCTCAGTAGAGGAAGTGATCAAATGAAAACATCCAAAATAATCAAGGATAATCTAAATGATATGCAATTTAGAATATTGTTGGAATTAGGTATCCAGTATCTAGGTATCCAGTTTTACCTTTTCCATGCTCTCGGTCAAAAGACACCACAGAAATCCACAAAAAAATCCCATTTTAGAAAAGCCATCTTGGGTGTCTCCGGTCAGCTATTTCCAGTAATGTTAGTACAGCTCCCATTTACTTGAATAAGGAAAGAACAAATCAATCAATGAAACCAACCATCATTTATTACAATCAAATTCAAATGAGGAATAAAATCTGGCATCAATAGTGTCCTTCTTTACATCAAATTACACCACAGATATGTATTTTTCTGGCTGCTCCACCGAATTGGCACGCACATGATGATGCCTCTCTATTAAAAATGAAATCTTGTAACTACAACCTACATGCACCATACAGAGTGTTATGATTTCTCCCACCAAACACCAAACTGTCAGCTTTATCATTACAAATTACCCATATAAAGTCCATTACTTCAGTCCATCGGTTAACATCCCCCGTGATGACGTATCCAACATTGATAAAACTCTTTTAAAGAAAGTGTTCTTGTGGTGCTGATGAAGTGCTGATGTCCCCGCTCTGTCTCGGGCTGGTTTCAGGCATAACTCAGCAACACAAATTCATCTGAAATGAGCCAGCATTAAGAGGACAATTTAGTAATTCATTTCAGCTGGCTAAGTGACCGCAATTATTTGTTTTTGGATGCTATCGAGGATGTACGTTTTGAAAAAGGATGTGTGAGGGTAAATGTTCCGCCAGTATATGACTGATATATGCCTTGTGGATTTCCTTTACACTCACTCAGAGCTTTTACTCAATGGATAATGACAAGCATATGTCCAAAGGATCCTTCGAACTGTGCGAACACACACACAGGAATCAGTTTAAATTATGAATAGACCGCATGACATACTAAATCACCAACATAAACGAACAGCAAATACTTCCTGTTAGGCTTCAAAAAGTAAATTTGAAAGTTCATACATTTTATTGACAATTTACTACAAGCTTCAACGCCAAATTTACTGAGGCCGTTTTGTAAATCATTTGAACACTTTATGGCCTGCATTAAGGGTTTTCATATTTCTGATCTGGCCAACACAGTCAAACAATTTTGCCAAACACTATAAAGAAAAGAAACAACCAAGCCAATGCTTGAGGATAAAGCAGACACAATTGTACATTATACTCAATTCTTGTTTTTTACGCCATACATAATGGAGCCCTGAGAGTTTCCAGCAAATGTTTGTTCTAAAACTCCATCTGCATGTACTCACCCACACCCAAAATGGATGACTTATTTCTGGGCCCTAATCTACATTAACAGACCCGTACAGCCAAAAAATTAGCTCATTGGTCTCACTGAAAAAGATGATATAAGCAGCCAGTTAGCTACTGCTTACATTACAAATGACCACAAGCAGCAAAGTGGGGCGTGCAATGTTGATGGAGATGAAACGGCGTTGGAAATGGTCCATGATGGAATGAACGGCAAAAGGAAAACCTCCAGTTTCCATTTAAGGTCCATTTCCGTTCAAAAATGTTCAGGATGTCTGTGTGTTTCTGGCTGCTACTGAGCTGAGCAAAATTGTAAAAAGCAAGATCGTTTAATTTTGCCCACAATTATGACTGCATATTTCAACTACATTATTTAATGCACTTAAATTGCAATAGAATAAAGACAATTAAGGTTGAACGCTCACTGTTACTCACGTACTGTATTCCTCAGAGATTTCTATGAATCACTGTTATGCTCCATGATGTAATGAACATATTTTAAACGTAATGAGCATATTTCATGGACCATGCTGGTGAATGTTGTAATGAAAACACATGTGACCTTCTGCACTCTGACATACTGCCTTGGTCAAACGGGAATCGGCAATGTCGCAGGGTAATCACCATTAATAAAAACTAATAGCTGCAAATTGCAAATTTCCTGCCAAGCTAGCCACCCCCTTGAAAAGTACTTGTGCCTGAAAATGTGTGATTTTTCTCTACTTAAGTTTGAAAAATCTGACATTTTTATTCATTGTTGCAAGTTTAAATTTTAAAAACCACTTAAAAATATTGTGGAAACTGTACATTATTCACTTCATTTTGCAACATAGAAGTAATCTATTTTCTGTTGTTATTGTGTAAGACTTTTGATTCATTAGCCAAATAAACAGTAAAACTATTTGCACCACAAACCGCAGTGTATGTGTAAACAACAATGCATTAAAACAATATGATAGCAAATACTAGTTGGTAATATCAAGCAGCATAATTGTAT
The DNA here is from genome assembly GCF_988280905.1 of Pimephales promelas. Classification (NCBI taxonomy): domain Eukaryota; kingdom Metazoa; phylum Chordata; class Actinopteri; order Cypriniformes; family Leuciscidae; genus Pimephales; species Pimephales promelas. The sequence continues at coordinate 24,272,389 of NC_142780.1, forward strand.
AATGTTAATCAGTTTATTATTAAGTGAATTAATAACATTTACATGTTTTAATTATTCTATATATGTTTAGGTGAGTTTATATCTAGGAAAACTTTGTGTGGCATTTATTGAAATAACCATTTCATTGTCTTATAATATAAATTATTGTTATATGGTAATTTAATTCTGACTCACTGCTTTTTAATGATAAAACATGTAATTAAAAAAAATAACAGGAAATAATGCAAAAAGATATCTTCAAACAAATCTTTTTTTAAGATTTACTAAAATAAGAAAGTGTGAAACTTTGAGGGGTAACTAAACACAAATAACTTATTTTAGTTAATGATCTGTAAGAATGGATCTTCATAAATGCTGTTCATTGATTTGACATTTGGGTATAAAGTGTTTTAATTTTCAAATAGATGGTGCAAAAACGTCTGAGTGCTGCCCTCTTCAGGTTAAACGGAAAGCTCCTGAAGTAGGGGTACTCTGTGACATAGGGTACTCTCTGACCTCACTCAGTCACGCCCTTGGTGTGAGCTCACCACGCCCTTGGCAGCCCCTGGTATAAAAGCATCTCGTTCCGTCAAAACTTACTGCAACAAGTCAGGAGTTGGAATTACGAGTATTGAAAACAATCAGGATAGTGTATATTAGCATAGATTTTTAGCATTAGCTTTATCTGTATTTAGTACAGTGGTTAGGATGGTACGTATAGGTGCTGGACTGAATAACTTTCCACTGGACTTGGAAATTAGGCGCCATTGGTTGCATGCACTTGGCCTGGAAGACCATGAGTTACTGTCTATGCAACCTGCATTTTACGCGGGATTTCTTCTCCAATGCAATAGAGGTGGAAATGGGCTTCTCCACACAGCAATGCAGGAGTTTAGACCACATTTTGAGCAAGAGGCTCAAACTGATATGGCTCTGGTTCATCCCCTCTATCTCTGCTGGGCTCTGCCCACTTTTCCAGCATTTTTCAAATATTGCCAATGGGTGGAGTCAGGCTCTGACCAGGGGTTTAGTTACCCTTTAAATTAGTGAAGTGATTACATCCAAGATGATGAGCAGATGTTGTAAGATTTTGTTCTGGTGGTGGCACCTGGAGCAGATATATGAAGTGTTCCCACAATGAAGATTTAACAAAGAGGAGAATGCTTTGAATTTAAAAGAGTCACTAAATTAGCAGTGAGCCATTGTTAGCGGGCCACAGGTTAGTCCCAGGGCTCCAGTTAGGAGGGGCGGAGGTGGATTTACAAGCCCGGGCCGAAGAGCCGCAGTGGGATTGCCCTCACCAGCTGCCTGTTTTACAAGGCAAACTTCAAAGATAAGGCCTTGACTTACCCCCCTCCAGTCCCTGCCACACCACCAACTACACGCCTTCTTTGGGTTACACAGTGCGAGTAAAGCAACATGTCTCATGGTTCATTTGTAATGACTTATTCTGAGTGACACACTCCAGTGTGTGAGAACATGCCTGCTCGCTAATGGGGTTTTTGAAAAACCTGTCACAGGGGTCCACAGATCCCCAAATATGATGATCCCCTTCCAAATATATACTGTAAAGGCAGCCATATACCGTCATGCATAAAGACCGATTTGTACCGTGTGAAAAAAAGCAGCCTGATATAAAGACATGTTGTTTGCCAAATTAAATAATTGGCTTTTATATTATTGATATACTGAAGCCAATGCAAAGTATTAAAATATTATCTGGAAAATATTTACTTTGTATTAAAGTGCCCCATAATGGTTTTTCATATATTCTTTTTCATGCAGTGTGTGATTTAGCTGTTTGTGAATGTAAATGTTCTGCAAAGTAGTAAAGTCGAAAGTGCACAGTAAATAAAGTTATTTTCTTACAAAAGTGAGGTTCAGGTTGAATAATGTTTTTAATCATCAGACTCGCGCTTGGACTGATATTAAATCGACGTCATCGCTACGGTCTTTACAGTGTGTGCATCTCTGAGGACTGAGGAAGCCTCCGGAGCTGAAGTTCAGTTATGGTAATGCGCTTTTAGCTTCCGTCAGGCATTGTAAGTGGTAAACCAATCACAACAGACTAGGCAATCTGACCAATCAGAGCAGAGTAAGCTAGCAGAAAGGAAGGGTTTAGAGAGATTCACCCGAGTCGTTTGATTATTGAATAATGTGCTGTTGTTTGTATGCATGTATGTGTGTGTGTATAAATATATATAAATAATATAACGTATATTATGAGAAAATTCATGTTTTTTTTTTTTTACTTTTGATGCATGTAAAGGAGACCCCCAGAAAGAAAATTAACAAATTTTAAAAAAACATAATATGAGCACTATAACTAATCGATTTTTTTTTTATTTGATTACCATAACTTTAGATGTAAAAACATGAAAATCAACTTTTTAAAATTCAATTCAAATTAATTTTTATAGTGTTTTTTACAATATTGGTCCAGAGCAGTTGTAAAGCAAATAATACAAAATATTGTTTTGCATCGTTTATAATTTTGTATTATATTTATAGATTCAAGTTCTATAGGGTAAGATCTGTCGGAAAAGCTCTGAAGGGCACACGATTCCAGAAGTTTCTAAACGGTTCACTTTTTCCATCTCAAAACCCCACTGACCTGCTTTGCCGTCTGAATTCTTTGGCTTCCGAGGAACGGGACGATTACGGCATGGAATTTCAGTGAAGACTGACTTCATTTCTGCTCCTGAAATAGAGGGGTTGGAAGTCAGAGACAAGGCCACAGAAAGGCAATTACCAGTCAGCAATGGAGAGATAAGTTAGACGAGACGCCACATTATTTCTCCCATTTCTACTTAGGGGTTGAGCTTATGTGACCTACTCTAAATAGCATTGCCCCACTTCAGAGAAACCACCCCAGTCCATACATCCAACCGATGAGATCACAATTCATTACTAATTAGGCCTCTTGCGTGACACGTAAAGCGATATGCGTGTTAAAATGAGACAGCTGATAGGGTCTCTCCTTCCCCGTCTCTCTCCCTCCACCCCTAAATCCATCTCCTCTTACACTAAATGAGCCAGCTGCGGAGGCCCTGTCCTGTCAGGCGTGGTTGCTGCCTGCTGGCCTGTCCCCAACTATGGCTAGACAGCGGAGTCCCCCGATGGTTGACTGGACGTACGTCCGGCAGACATCCATAACGACTGTCTGCAGTCGTGAGCAAAAGATTAGTGATAGATTTTGACAGTTTCCCAACCCATGCCAGAAGAGTTCAACAACACAGGGCACAAGAAGAAGGGCACTTAAAGCTAAAATAAAGTTTTACCACAGATGTTCCAGAGAAAGTAATGATAATCAGATGGTGGGAAGAACAAACTACCGATCCGTTCTGATTTATAGACATCAAGCTTCAGCACACACAGCATTAATGCAATGGCCTTTTGCAAGGTTTTTCACATTGAAATATGAAGTACTTTATCTAATTTAGTCATTATTGTTATGCAGTGAATTGTCTTCAAATATCCTTACTCATATTGTAATATACTGGATGAAATACGAAACTTTTAAAGAAATCATATAGTGTTTTTTTTCTATTATTACAATATTGGTGTGAGAAACCCAGGTTCGAATCCACTGCGAGACACCAATGTGTCCCTGAGCAAGACACTTAACCCCTAGTTGCTCCAGAGGTGTGCGACCTCTGGTATATATAGCATTTGTAGGTCGCTTTGGATAAAAGCGTCAGCTAAATGAATAAATGTAAATTCCAATTTAGAATAACCGATGCATATTGGTCAAAAATGACACTACGACAGGAATGATCTGAACCCCTAAAATGTAGGGATCCTAAAATGTTTAGATCAATAACATACCATTTTTAACATACCACAAGTATGGCAAATGGAAATGTCAGTGTGCCCATGGCTGCCACACAGCTTTTCACATCGCCTTCACTTAACCATTATGAGAGTCATTATGTGCTTACAGTGAAAACTCTCCCCAGCCCAGGGCACTTCCTGTTTAATCAGCACTAGAGCTGCTAGTGGACAATCTCCATGCACAAGAACCAATATTATGAATGATGAAAATTATTACCATTATTATGAATGTTGTATAATATCACGTTATATTACCCCTCAACAACTGTGCAATCATTTGTCAGGCCTCCTGTGACTATGGTGCCAAAGGCAAAACGATCTGGGCTAACGTCCACAGACTGAACGCTGTATTTAGGTTCAGATTGGATTGATTCATGAGCACCTGGCCCTGACGACTCCTGTTTTTGACAAAGAGTGAAGAGAGCGTGGACAAAAAATGGAGAGTTAATGGACTGAATTGAAAATTCAGTGTGAAAGGACTAAAAAAAAAAAAATTTAATGCACTGAAAGAAACGAACCAATCTATCACACTGATTAATCTTCTGTGGAAGCACTTCAGGGTCACGTTTTTAAAAAATACTAATGTGGAGTGAAAGAGACAGAGGGAGAGGGAGAGGTCCCCGTTTTCTCTCATTCCTCCCACTTGCTCACTGGATTTCACATCTAGGGTGGTTGAAGGGAGAGCGAACCCCAGCCACACCCCCTGACTATAAATCCAAGGCATAAGGAAACGCTCAGCTGAAATCACACGTGGAACTGAAGGATCTGGAGCTCACAAACCCATTCACACACACACACACACACAAGCGCGAACATACAGATTCTGGGAGGCGCCTTGGCATGCTGTTAGCCCAAATAACTGATGACAGTGGAGAGAAGAGCATTTCTTGTGAATGAGTGAGTCAGAAGTGACTCAGTCAAGCATCGCTGGATTGGTTGGATCCCTTAAGCTAAACTGGTAACAGGAGCTCGGACTCAAACGACACTAGTGTGTCCTGGTGTGTCCGATTAGAAATAGGGATTGAGTTCATTCTTGGGTTTGTGTAGACTAGAAAATATTCTGCGCTCTGGTGCGAGGTTGAAAAGCAAGGTCCAGGGGTCCTGTAAGGTGCTGAGCATGTCTTTCGCAATGGTGCGACCAACCCCGGGTCATTTCTTGTGCTCTGAGATCAGCATGCATTCGGAGGACGACGACAACGGCAGCGAGGGTTCTGGATCCGAAGACAAGTCCTTCCGTATGGCTAGCCACAGCTATGGTGCCTTTAAGTTGGGTGCTCCCAAAAAGAGGTATAGCTGCCGACCGGTAGCGGTTCCTACCGAGATCCGTTCACAGATTGTTGAGGTACGACAGCGGAACACCGCAAATGCCCGAGAGCGGGATCGCACGAACAGTGTGAACACGGCATTCACCGCTCTGAGGACGCTGATACCCACCGAACCAGCCGACAGGAAGCTGTCCAAGATTGAGACATTGCGGTTGGCCTCCAGCTACATCTCACACCTGGGGAACGTCTTGCTGGTTGGAGAGGAGTGTGGAGACGGCCAGCCCTGTCTCGGGAGTCCAGGAGCCTTGTATCATCACCACCACAATCACCAAAAGAGCTCGACACCCAGCCCGGACTCAGAAAACTCACAGCCCAGACAGATCTGCACCTTCTGCCTCAGTAACCAGAGACGGCTGGTGAGTAGCTGTCAAAATGTATGAGTTTCGTCAGTTTGCAGTCATTTAGCCCTGATGGAGGCCTGTGTGCCGAAATAAAAAAGGATCATTTTTTTAGTTTTTTCAGTTCATAACTTATTTTATATTAAAGTGTTTCTGATATTGCCTAAAAATACCTTTGTTCTCACACACATTGTTGATTTTATTGCATCAAATGTACACTTAGTTAGAGGTCAGACCTAATCGCGATTAATCGCATCCAAAATAAAAGTTTGTGTTTATATAATATATGTGGGTGCACTGTGTATAATTATGATATATATATATATATATATATATATATATATATATATATACATACACACACACACATACACATGCTTGTATATATTTAAGAAATATTTTCATGTATATACTGTATATATATTTATATTATATATAAATAGAAGTATTTTATATATAAATAATATTTTTTTTCTTAAATATTCACGCATATGTGTGTAATATATATACACATATATATATATATATATATATATATATATATATATATATATAAAAAAATAATAATTATACACAGTGCACCCCATTATTATAAACTTTTATTTTGGATGCGATTAATCACTATTAATCATTTGGCAGCCCTAGTCAAAACCTATAAAACATGTTTAATAATAAATTATTATTAATTTGTGAAAGTTTCAAGGTTAGAGGTCAGTGCATTCAGAAATGTATCTGAGTTTTTTAAAAGGGATAGTTCACTCAAAAATTATTTAGGCTACTCTTTCTTCTGTGAAACAGATATTTTGAAGAATATTTCATTTGTTTTTGTCCAAAAAAAAATCTTTTGTGTTCTACAAATGAAAGTCATAGAAAAGAAAGTCAAGTTTGTAAGACATGAGGGAGAGTAAATGATGACAATGTTCACTTTTGGGTGAACTATCGCTTTAAAGTTTAATTTATCAATGTTCAGTGCAACGAGTGTGCAATTGACAGATAAGCAGATATTTATCCATAGCTTTTTAAGCTTTCATTACCATAATTTCTTGATCGTCAGATCATAAAAACGGTCCATGTTGGCACAGAACCCTTAACATGCTTGGTCTGACTTCAACCACATTAATGAACATTTACCGCATTGTAAACTAAAGTGTTTACATGACCCACTGTGATGAAAACAAATGATTCATTTGGCTCTTGACAAAACTTTCTTAGAGGTACACAAAACCACACACTGCACAGGCTGCAATGCGTCTGCGTCTGTACTGGAAACATCTGGTCTATTCCCCTGACAACCTGAGCGTCTTCCTGCACAGTTCATGTATGTCCTGAGTTCCACCAAAGCCTTCAACACCCTCATTATCATTACCAGGACTAATCCTGAACAGACTCTTTAAACACCACAGTTTAATGAAAACACTCTAGATTCATCCTTTCATCTAGTATTTCACATGCTGTTACTGAAATAATATGGTCGTATTTGATGAGGCATAGAGGATTGATTATTTATTAATAAAAATGTCATCGGCTGCAACCAATTAATGAGGGCTGATGAACTCAAACTTGCAATTTGTCAGTGTTTAATGTCAAACATTTAAAAGACTTTGTTTTATCAGCTGAAAGCACTTATTTTTCTGTTATGAGTTCAACTTAAGAAGCAATTTTTTCATATGTACACCTACAGTCCCATAGGTAAGGCTAGAGTACTCTGTGTTTTATTTTGTACAATTTTCCCTCTGAGATTTTGTAAAACAAATTACAAAAAAATGTCAACCAACACATTTCACCAAACAAGAAATTTGGAAGTAGATTGACTAAAAAAATATTTCTTCTAAAATATACTCCAATAATATTTTTTATTTAAAACTTTTACAGCTAAAATATGTTTTACAGTGTATATTACACTATCATTGTGACAGAAAAAGAGACTTGTGGAACGTTGCTTGTTCAAAAAAAAGTTAAAGAACTGCAACAGCTGTAATTACTTATATAATGTATATTATTCGAATGGTGTAATCCAGAAACTGAGAAATATTTCACATATTTTTTTTTTTTGCTTAAAAGCTGTTAAACTAACGTTCACCCAAAAATGAATAACTCACCCTCATGTTGTTCCAAACCCTCAAGATCTTTGTTGATCTTCAGAACATAAATGAAGAAATTCGAGAGCTTTCTGACCCCACGTAGACTGCAATGTTATTACCACTTTCAAGGCCCAGAAAGGTTGTTAAAATAGTCCATATGACTACAGTGATTCAACCTTAATGTTATGAAGTGATGAGAATACTTTTTGTGCAGAAACCCCAAACAGATTTCATGCTACTTATTCACATAAAGAAGGCAGCAAGCAAGTACCACACAAACATGCCACAAACAAGTGTCAATGCAATGGCACCTCATCACCACACACCCAGCAGTGCCTTCTGATTAATCTGGACCAGGTGGAACAATGACCTTGGCCTATAGATGACGTCAGATTCCCTAAATGAGATCTATCTCTGAGATGGTCCTGATTACGGTTCAGACCTGTTGGTAATGACGGTCAGAGTTCAACTGCTCATCAGTGTCCTAATGTGTTTAAAAATCTAATGAGATAATTGTTTGTATGTGTCTGTAAAATGAATGGATGTACAAGATGTATAAAGACCCCTTAACCTATAGTTCTCTCATCACTTTGTTTTCTTTTCTTTCAGAACAAAGACAGAGAAAGAAAAACAGCATTAAGGAGTTAATGATGAGGAGAAGAGAGAGTAAAAGAGCGTTCCCATCAAATCCGTGCCTGAGCGAACTGCACATTTAGTGTAAATTTGCTGTAAATAATGTTTAATTAAATGTAACACTGCTTAACTTCCTGGTGGACGGCCTTATAACGGACAGCTACACTGCCTTTCTGCATTTCCATATTTAGAAGCCAAAAACTATGTGAATTTAATCCTAACCTTTATAATACAGAGGTGATATACTTTTATACAAACATGATGGGGGCAAAAGACTATGGGGGTGATTTGTAATTCAGCAAAAGCAAAGAAAATTTGCTGCAACCGCTAAACTTCAGCTCACCATACAGACCTGTCCGTGTCCTTCTGGTTTTGTCAGTCTATATATTTTGTATGCACTACACTGAACTTTATCCCCATATGCTGATGTAAAAAAAAAGGCTTTTCTACCATCAACACATTCCTACAGTACGAGCAAACATCGATGTCAGAAAGTTTTTAAAACCTGTAACATATTTGTTGTTATTATTATTTATTTATGCCAATTAAACATGACAAACCAAATTCTGAATATGTCAGGACTGAAAAATATAAAGCATGAGAGCTTCAATGAATTCAGACAGACTGTGAGAGGCCTGGAAGAGTAAAAGTGAGCGAGAGATTGATAGATGAACAGGGAAGAGAGGCTGTATAGGTTCTGTAAGTACAGTTTAGATGAGATCTGCAGGTAGATTGCTACTGGCAGTGTCCTCTACTTTAACTCTGACCACAAGCTCTCACACAAAAAAAGGTAAATGGTAAATGGACTGCATATTATATAACGCTTTCACAGACCCAATGACCACCAAAGCACTTTACATATTGCCTCACATTCACCCATTCACACACTGACAGTGTGTGGTGACAGGGTCAGTGAAAGCGGCGTCTCCCATGCAAGGCGCCATCCAGCTAGTCGGGAGCAGCTTGCATGGACACCTCAACACTTGGTCAGGTGGAATCGAGGATTGAACCACAAACCTTCCAGTTTGTAGACTTACATGAGCCAACGCCGACCACCTGCACACACAGACTTGCATATTAGGAGCCTCTCTTTCCAAAGCTCTTATGTAAATGCCTTTCCTGGGTCATCAGCATTACCTTGCCTTTGTCCAACTACAACTGTCTTTCAAAGACAATTAATAGATCACAATAGATCGCATTTAACCTTCAGGCTGAAGCGGCTGTATTTACTATTATGTATTAACAACGCATTCTCACCCCAAGGCGTCACCTTTGACCATGCTTCAATATTTGACGTTTTAGGCGCCCTTTAGCGTCACTTACATGACGCGATCCTATGGCGTCATCTAACTGACGCTAAAGGAAAGCGTCAGTTAGAGCAGTGGTTCTCAAAGTGGGGTCCGCGGACCCCTGGGGGTCCGCGAGCTAAAGCCAGGGGGTCCGCGAAATAATTTACAACCTAACGTTTTTTTCCATGCTATGAGTCATGTTTTCTTTATCATCTGAAAACATGCTGTTTATTCCTAAGTAACTTATATAAAGCATTTAACATAAAACAATACAAAGTAGACACTTAAAGTTTTCTATAGATAGATAATCTATGTCTTTGCGTCAAGTAGATTCGCTGCTGTTGATTTTGCGGGACGTGCGCCAGAAAGGAGACAGAGAGACGGCATGAACCCGCATCCGGTTCTTTTCTGTATTTTTAAAAGGCATGACATTTTGTAGTCATTTATAATGTAGCCTATACACAAATAAAAAATGGACACTTTACCGTTTCGGATGATGCACTCTTGTCTTATCTATGACCATAAATAAGAGTATTCCTGTTTCCACTGCTGAGGAAAAATTCCCATGTAATTGCGCGCCGGCGTCTCGCGTGCGCGCACAATAGTCAGTTCTAGCACTGCTACTGTAGATTTGACATTAGAAGTCTGATCATTATCAAAATAAAAGTGCATAGTGACAGGGCCGTACCCACAACTGAGGTTGCAAGGATGCACATCGCGATGATACTGACCTTCTCGTCTGAGGTGCTTCAGCAGACTAACAACGATAGCTCGTCAATGTCAAAATGTTTGAGTCGGAGTGAACTCAAAGTTCCCCGCACGACGTTTCAGTCAACGGTCATAAAGTGCGAGATAAGATGTAGGCCTTAAATTAACATAGGAACTAAACAGCTGTTTTAGATAAAAGTTTTAAAAAACGACTGAAACAATCAGTTTGCAAAGTATTAATCAAGCTCAACTTTAAAAAAGGAAAAAGCAGGTCAATAGAAACATACTGTGCCCATGAGATTAACATTATGGATTCATATATTTAACATATAGCCTACTGTATGTTTTTTTTTAGCTATATTACAGTAGCTCAAATTAACAACGCACGCACCTATTAAACATAATGCCATTATCATTGTATTTATAGGCTTATGGGCTTTATTTGTGTGCAGAATAGGCCTAATTATTGAAACATTTCTCTTTTAAGGCCATTCCTGATTGGAATATGTGATTGTGTTTCGTGACATCTTGAAAAAAAAAAAAATGTATGCCACTGACTGACATGCTTCTACGAAATCTATAGTTATCCAATTGTGGGGCCTTAAAACACCTTAAAATGCACATGTGTAGATCAAGAACATCAAAAATTCCTAAGTGAGGGATCCTAACTAAGTGATTCCTAGCAAGATCACTTTTGTTACCTCAGTAGGCTATTTAGAAATTCCTGCATAGTACCCTGGGTGGAGACCATTCATTTTGTGCAAAAATATTTCATTTGCCGCTCACACATTAACTTTGTGCTCAATAACTGTTATAAATATGAGGGGGGTCCTTGGAATTTTTTTTCCCCTGAAAGGGGTCCCTGGCACCAAAATGTTTGAGAACCCCTGAGTTAGAGGACGCGGTTAGGTTTAGGTGTGGGGTGGGGGTAGGGTACACGCGATCCTAGGGCGTCATCTCACTGACGCTAAAGGGCGCCTAAAGCGTCAGATATTGAAGCATGTCCAAATGCTTCCCAAGACGTCAGTTAAGTGACGCCTTGGGGGTGAGAATGGGCTGGTATTAAACACAGGAAATTGAAGCGACCAGTGATTGATTCTTTCAAAGGCCCACACCTGATGATCATGTGGGTTTAAATCTATAAATTCTGGCCTTTGCCTATTAGGCTTTAATTGAATTCTAATTCATTCTATTGACCATTTACTGTTAAATTACAGTTTTAACCATATTAAAAACCATTTGAATAAATTTAAGCAATGCTGTAAAGTTCAGCCTACATACGTCAATACGAACAGCACTTAAATTGCCGAAATTGTTAAACAAATGAAGCATTAAAACCAACTGGGACTGACCCTACAACAGTCCTCAGAGCAGTTTATATCAAACTGATCATGACAAGCAAAACTTTCAAAACCAACAACTGCAGCATTGGACCGTTCTCACCAAGGATGATAACTATAAATATAACAACATAGTTCCAAAAATCGTTCTCAGTATTACAGAATAGCAGAGTTCAATTATCATTGGAATCACTTTCAGAACGATTTTATCCAGCTGATGAATGAGAAAAACATTGAAAGCCCATCAGAATCCATTCTGCTTTAAAGAGCACGAGCATTTAAAGTGATGGACAAACAGAACCATATCGTCTGCTGGTGTGTGGACGCTTATGTTGTTATTGTTATAGTTCTTGGTGTGAATCAGATACTTTACAATATCTGAAGTGAGGTAATTGTTATAATTATTTATAAGGATCATGTGAGACTGTGTAATATGCTGAAAAGTCAGCTGTCATCATCACAGGAATAAATTACATTACAAAATAAATTACACAAAAATTAAAATAGAAAACAGCTAATTTAAATTGTAATAATATTTACCTTGGTGAGCATAAAAGACTTCATTCAAAAACTTTTATGTTTAATCTTACTGAGCCCAAACCTTTAATTGTAGTGTATATTCTATAAACTTTATAAGACAAATTAATTTTTGTAAAACATCGATATATTTTTTTTAAATTATCTAAAACAGTGACAACTACATGAATGTTTCACATTTGTCAAGAAAAACTGACAAACTGATTTTCTATAGTGCCGAGTGTCACTTTCCCTGGACTTTCAACATTATTCTCAGTCTCGTCTCAGCAAAGTCTCCCACACTCAGTGGATCCCTCTGTTCAGCTCAATATAGAGTCTGTGAACTGTAACCCGGTCTAGTGCTCTCAGATCATTTAACTCACTCCTTCCTTCTCCATCTGCTTCTGTTATCCAACATCAACAGCGCTCCATCATCCCCTGTGGCTGGAGACGGCACTGTAGAGACTAGTTGCCATGGCAACAGAACTGCTCCACTAATACCATTTTTTTGCATGGGAACTGGTCCAACAACTTGGTCCAAATTAAGGTTAAGCGATTTAAAGCTGAATGGTGTATGGAAAAGGGAGACACTGTTTGGGACACAAGGCTTCAAAATCGCAGTACGAGACCTCTTTAGCACAAACGGTAATGCACACTGCAAACAAAGATATTTGATTCCCAGACAAATGTATTACAAGCTGCTTTGTATTAAAGTGTCTCTCTCCTAAAAGTATTGAACACTGACCTCTACACTGGATGCCGTTGATATGATGTCAAAAAAAGAGTCGGACCTGTAATTAAAGACATCAGAAAAGTATTAGAAAGTTTCCACTTGCGATGAACTCCACCAAAAATTCAAAAACGTGTATGACCTAGAACTGATCTGAATGATTTCATACTGAGTACAAGACAAAACCTTGAATAATTCTCTAAGTGGAATAATACATGCCCTAAATATCCTAACCAGCAGCACCTGCATACTGAGGAGAGAAAGGGTTTGAATATCCTGTCATTCCTTTGGTAATGGGTTTGGATTCACCATGTTTTTTATGGTCCAAATGAAAAGCCAGTTAGACTCAAAGGATCCTTTGGCACTTCACAATATGTGTAAATTAAAATACTTTGTCTGTTCCGTATTTGTTTGAGCTATTGGATTTCAAATGGATTTGATGTGCATCCAGTTCTGCTGTCTTTTTCGTATTCGATATGTTTTATTTTTCCGTCAGTGTTTGTGTGTCTGTCCATATCTCAGGCTTCTGGTAAAGCTTTCACAGATCCAGCAGGGAGTCTTGTGAAAACCAGAGGACGGGAAGCTGTAAAGCAACGGTGGAATGACAGGTGTCCAAAGAGGCTGGTTGGCCAGACTGGTCTCATTGTTAATCTTATTTTCAAAGATAGAAAACGTACTTTGGGTAGATGCTGAAATGTATAAAATGGACATTTAAACGTAACATGATTTACAGGTACAAAACGTTAACTGTGTATATTCAATATCAGAAAGATATCTGTAAAATTTCCCTTTTACATTTTTATAGATAAATGTAAGATCCCTTAACCCAATTCCCAAACCTAAACACACCCATTTTATACAGAACATAAAAAGGATAAATAACGGACTACAGAGATGTGTAGGGAAGTTTTATTAACAGTATTTAAATATATTTTGAGCCACTAAACCTACTCCTAATGTTACTCCTAATCCTATCCACAACCATTCAACTAGGTTACATAGACTAACGTTATGAAGAAAAACATAACATAATGTTGATGTTACAAATGTAATCACAATAATTTATTTATTGCGGAAAATGTCAAAACCGCTATACCAAAAGTCGTTCACATGCTGATATGTTGCAGTCACAGTCCTCTCTGGCAGTATTAGTTTTGTATGGGGTATACTTAGGTTCGCTCAATGAAGGCGCGTGCGCTTCTCCATTTTACACCGTCACCGACTGTCTGGAACCTGTCGCTCATGAAAGTTTGTATATATAGCACGAATATCATTTCTCGTGCCATTTATACGCCAAAACTAGTTTTTGCGTGTATATGGTACGCGTTTTTTGCGTGCATATGATACGCACTTTTTACCCCCCTTCCCCCTAAACCTACCCAGGGGGTTTTCAGTGCGTAGCATGCATATGCACGCAAAAACCAGTTTTGGCATATAAATGCCACGAGAAATGACAATCGTTGTATAGATACGCACTTTCATGAGACTGTGTTTGACGGGAAGAGCCAAAGAGGCTTGCCGTAAAACATGACGTTACGCTTCTTGAGGGCGCAATTTTTGAATTTGAATTCATCACTGATATGATCACCAGCATGGGATTTGAAGAAATAGTGATGAACTACTAACTTAGACCACTGGCTCCTAGGAATTTGGATCTGTTTCTTGCAAACAAGGTATGGATTCTAAATATTTGAATTACATCAAACTAATAAAATTGATGTAGCCTATTTTGTTTGTAAAATTGATGTAACTTATGTTGTGTTCTATAGGAGAAAATGCCCTTTGTGTCTCACTGTAAATACACTATATTACAAAATGGTTAAACAAGTAAAGAAGGTGTTTTTAAGTGTATTCTTGTTTAACACCATGGAGGCAAAACGAGAGTATTAATAACATTTTTAGAGTTTTAGATACTCTAAAATTATTAGAGTATTAATAAATGCGATTGAAAATGTAATTGATAAGACAGTTTAATGCAATAGAGTCAAAACATTAATGCCACGATTTTAATATGCATAAATAGTATTACATACAAATTTGGACGTTGGTGTCACGGCGTGTGTGGGTTGAAGAAGGACTCTCAGGCAAAAGCTCCAATTGTAACAATTTCCTCAAAATAATAATAACAGGCAGGCAGATAAGGCGACTACACAAGACTAACAACCGATCCCGACTGACTGAAAAGAACAAACTAAATACAGACACTGATGAACATAACCAGGTGATACAGATGAAGGTGATAAACAGGACACAGGTGATGAAGGTAAACTAATGATGGTTGGCATGGAAACAAAAGAGTAGCGGGAAAACAAAAGACATGTGACTAATACTGAAAACAGAAGATCAAAACAGACACAAACGTGACAGTCGGTAGATTTGTTCATACGTAGGCCTAAATAAACTAGGTTTTGTGCTGTCAATAGGCTACTTAAATGTTTTACGTTTTAGAGCTGTAAATACGTCAGTGTAATACGTTTCTACGTGTATAAAACATAAATAAATGTCCTTATGATAGAACTACACTTTACGTAAAAATGTACACGTATTCTCATGAGATCACGTTGGGCTGGCGCACACTAACACGCACACACACACCTTTGGCGAAGAGAAAACTTATTTTTTTAAAACTTTATTTTTTTTCTGTGTCAACATTTCTACAGTTAGAAAACACGATCCTGTCCATTCATACCTGTTTTAGCTAAATGTTTCCTGCTGGAGAGTCTAATATTGAGCAGCTATTGTTGAAGGGCCTGCTAATTTGCTCTCTTAATGCAGGGTTACACAAAAACAGTAGAGCATGACTAATGTGGCAAGATTTCGTCTGTCTCAAGTAATATCAACATAATCGTTTCCATGTTTGAGAAATATGCACACATATGCACAGATGGCCCCGAAAGTGACGATTATAAACGCTTTAAAGGTACAAAATAAACGATCAAAATGTCACTGCATTAGATACAAAACATGTTAAAGTGTGGTACTTTTTGGTTTCCCAACATAGACAGAAGGGAAAAAAAATGATTTTATTCATATTAAATTGATTAAAACTGACAATGAAAACTTTGTACATTGTTATAAGAGATAAATGCTGTTATTTTGAGCTTTGAAGAATCCTGATAAATCATGGTTCACTTCACAATCATGACGAGGCATCATGGTTTCCACAAAAATAAGAAGCAGCACAACAGTTTTTAACATTGATCATAAATAGCACCAAATCAGCATATTTAGAATGATTTCTGAGGGATCATGTGACACTAACGACTAAAGAGAAATGCCATTACAGGCATAAATTAAATTTTACATTCAATTCAGTTAGTTTAAAATAAACAAGATTTCACAATACAGTTTTTACTGTATTTGTGATCAAATGCATACAGTATAGCATTAGTGAGCATCGAAAGACTTATTTCAAAAACATTTTTAAAATCGATCCCAAATCCCTCAGGTTTTAGTGTGCACCTCAGTCTTGACTTCTGAACCCTGATATCACAGTGAGGATGAGGATGAAGACAGTGATGGTGAAGGTCAGTGAGGATAGAGAGAGTTGGGCTTTGCAGCTGCTCCTCTCTCCTCATTTGACTGGCCTTAGGAGAATAAGTTCTTCTTGGTTTTACAGCACTCCTAATCCATACACACACTTTTATGCCCAAACATGTGTTCTCAAGACCCTGGCTTTGATGCATCTTAAGGCCCCTCTCTCCTTCTCTACCCCCATCCAAATCCTCAACTCAGAATGTGAGTTAACAAGTTTTGATTGTAAAAGAAGCCTTGAGATCCTAAGGGCCAATCTGTCTGCTCCCTGTGGCTCACCACAGAGCCATTGGCTTCATAACTAAAAAGAAAGGGAAGAGATTGAGATATAAAGAGAGAGAGCGAGAGCAGAAGAAGAAAGAGAAAGGTGGTATAACCCAGTCCCAGTAGCTCAAAGTCAAGACTTGGTGTACTTTGTACCGTTCAATTGGGCCTAAAGTTTAATACTGGAAAATCTTCCTTTGCTGTCAATCAAACGCTTTAATAAAAACAAAGTATAACATTGCGGTCTTGCTCACTCTCTCCCTGCCCCTGGGAGAGTGGAAATGCGAGGGGTGCCTGCGGAACTGTGAAAATCCCTCCTTTTATTGCCATCAGCCTGCAATGGAAAATTGGGTTTGCGGAGGGGCCCATCTGTTGGACATTAAGCAGCCACCTGGAGCTTTAGCCAATCATGAAATTAAACATGAGTATTAAAGAAAAATGAAAAATCTCCTCTCCCAGACATGCGGGTCACCCAGTCTTTGCCGTATTTAATCAAATTTCCGACAAGAAGCAAAGGCTTAGTTCACAGGGTGTCATCCACCACCCCACCAGTAAAACCACTCCCTTAAAACCTCCTGGTTTTAAAGAATAAAAAAAGATGACTATTAATCTAAATGGTCTTCAGAAAGGCGTGTGTAAGGAACACTGCAAAAAAATAATTTTGCCACAACTTTGCCTTCTTTTCCATTAACAATACCTAAACATCCTTAAAGGGTTAGATCACCCAAAAATGAAAATTCTGTCAGTATTTACTCACCCTCACCTCATGCTGTTCCAACCCCGTAAGACCTTCGTTCATCTTCGGAACACAAATTAAGAAATTTTTGATGAAATCTGAGAGCTGGATCACTCCTGCATACTAGTCCATAGGCTTCTTGAGGGATTGAAACTTGCTGGCCTCGAAAAGTTATTAAAGACATCGTTAAAATAGTCCAAGTGACTACAGTGGCTCAATATTAAGTTTATCAAACGACGAGACACACTTTTTATGTGCAAAAAACAACAAAAATAACGACTTTATTTCAACGATTCATTTACTTCTCTGCCTCGACTCAGGTTAACAGTGAATGATCTGATGTTGTACGTCACACGCATCACACACATGACCAGCGTCGGCCAATAGTGAGCCTACGTGTGACGGAGCTCTACGCTATCACACTACGTTAACTGAATAGAGGCACATAGAGAAGGAAGTGAATAGTTGAAATAAAGTCGTTATATTTGTTTGTTTTTGCGCACAAAAAGTGTTCTCGTCGCTTGATAAAGTTAAGATTGAGCCACTGAAGTCACTTGGACTATTTTAACGATGTTTTTAATAAATTTTCGAGGCCAGCAAGTTTCCAAATTTTACCAAATCAATCCGAATGATGATGTACAAACACTTAAGTTAGTTGTTCAGCCCGAACCTCCATCGCAAGGATCACTTGAGCAGGACAGTTCTCAGTGATACATACCCATTTTGACGTCCATCATGAGATGTAGCAACTCTAATTCCTCACCATCAGCATTTACAAGTGTATGACTATCAACAAACCGATATTTTAGATTTCTAATTTATTGCAGTGCACATTCGGGAACTGTATCAATAACGATCATTAATGTGAATGACTGACATAAAACAAATCTTGCTTCATCCTTTATCATTACTCAAAGTAGTAAAAACGAGAGACAACCTGCATTAATGGACACAGTTTTAGGTAATAGTGGCCCACAACTGATTTACAGAACTATTTGATGAAGACAATAATAAGGTGAGTTAGCCGGTTAGCCAGAAACCTACAAAATATATAACACAGACAGAACTACATGTAGAAACAACCGGTAGAAAATTTAAACATCAATAATAAATCGTACTTAAAAGTTGTGATTCTGAGGAGAAAGCCGGTCCAAAAAAGCTGGGTAGTGACCCATCTTTCAGGAGCAAGCGTTTCACAAATCCAGAGTTAATAAAATGAAGGAAACACAAAAAAAGATTGGGATTGTACTTGAAAGTCTAAATAAAATATAAAAGTGCAAAAAAAAAAAAAAGGCCCAAACATTTCCAAGACAATTTTAAAGTGACTTTCATTGAACAAAAAATAAAAACTAGAAACCCTCATTTCCAATAAAGCACAATGGAACTGAACTCAACAGTGTGCAGTCAGCAAATATCTCTGAAGATCTGAACCCAGATGCAGGGTATAAAAATAAACCAGACATAAAGATATTGATCAGATCCTTCAATGAGTTACTATAAAGTACTGATGAGGGATTCTGGGAGTTATTTCATACAATACCCCCAACCCACAAGACCCCCTATATACCCCCTACACACGCATTCATTTTATCCATCATTTAGTCTGGAAATGACTGATTTCACTCCGACAGGCCCTAAATAACGTGCTTTTGTGTGAAGGCTCTTTGAGAGGTGGTGGAATCAGATGAAATTAGACTCTCTGTCAACTCTCTTCCTTCTCCCTCTGCATCTCCTTCCCATTCCCTGTTCCGCCTGGAAAAGCCATTGCAGAATAAAACCCCACTTCCTCCCGCAGAGGCTGCAGCCAGACATGGAGCGGTCACACATGTTCCCTCTCACTCCACATAGACGGAAACAGCTCTCCATGGTGAACATACACACACATATTTGCTCCCATGGCTGATCTGGTGTGTGGTTCTGTGTTAGGTCTGAGGACAAATTGCATTGGGGGTTCTGGACCCAGAGCCGGAAGATTTCAAGGGATTGAAAGGAACCAGACTCATTGGCAGATGGTCAGCTATCCAGCAGTCATCATGGGATTGACCTCAAACAAGGCTTCAGTCATTCTTACAAACTCATGATTTGGTTTTGTCTTTAACAAATATGTAATCGAGACTCTATTGGATAACCAATAAACCCATCAGCTCTGTCACCATCAAGTCTTTGTCATATTTCATGTTTCAACAGTCTCATTATTCTTGTTGGGTTTTGAAAAAATCTATCCGAGAAAATCCCTTTTGATGTAGCCTATCTGGTTATCCGTCCAATGTGGTCACTGTAGTCTATAGGCAAGGCTAAATGGCTGATGTAAAAATTTAGAACATGAAACATCCGACATGCAGTTGCCATTACCACTTCTGAGTCGTTCAATACAACCTGAGGGAGTATACTTGAGTCGTATTTACATATAACGCGTATAAAAGCGTTTTTGTAAGTTTTTCATTTATGAGAGAGAAGTCAGTGGCAAAGAGAACAGTGAAAACAGAGGGACAAAAAGCAGACAACCACAATCAGGAGGGGAAAATGTCCTTATTTGACTGATTTTAGTTCAACGGAAAAAAAAATGGTGAGTTGTGTCTCAGACGTATTTAAATAGGTCTCCACAATTATCCAATTAAACTGAAATATGAAACACAAACTAATATTGACTTGGGCTATTTTACATTGTGGCTTGAATATATTCGATATCAAACTTAAATATATTCAGCATCAAACCACACAAACGGAATTCAAACGACTGTGTATTCGACGTGGCCTACGACCAGCTGGATGTGCTGATGGTGCTCAGTGAAGCACTTGGTTTTACAGGGCTCAAATCCCAGGACAAAACCTCTATAAATGAGGAATCTAAAGAATGTAGAGCACCGTGGTTGGTGTTCTTGGACAGGGTTGACAACTTTGACCCATAAAAAAACCCACATGTCTTTTTTAAAGACTATTTTTGGTCTATAAAGATATATAGCTGCTTTCCTGATATAGCGTTTAGCTTCAGGTATAAAATACGTGTGAAGACACAAGACACTGGAGCTGCACTGTGTTGTCCCAAAGGCTTCATCTAAGTGATAGATCTTTCTGGAGATGTTAAATGTCTCTATATTTAATGCACACAAGATGCGTAACAGGTCGACATCTTTTTCTTAAGCAGTGTCAGTATTCGAAGGTGTTGAAATAATTAACTTGATATCAAAAAGTGACAGATTTGCATCACTGTACAATCTGTCGGTCCATTGTTTGTGTTATACTGAACTGACAGGCTTTGATGTGTCAGATCAGGTGCCCCCTGTCACCTTTCACACGTGGGAACTATTGCTGTAAAGTGGAAAAAGATGACAACATACAGTATGACTCCTAAACCTGGCTGATTGCCATGAGTACAAGATCTGTTCAACATTGTTACAAGGTCTGCAATTATTTTAAAGGATTCTTTAAAGGAATATTTTGGGTTCAACACAAGTTAAACTTAGTTGACAGCATTTGTGGCATGTTGTTCATTACTACAAATACAATTCTGACTTTGTAAGTGCCTCAATGTAACCCAAATTTCTTAAGGATAAGGACTGATAAGTTGAAATAATCAACATTACGCCACAAAGTGCTGTCGATTGACCTTAAAGGAGTAGTTCGCTTTTAAAAAAACGTTTGCTGATAATTTAGTCACCCCCATGTCATCCAAGATATCCATGTCGTTCTTTCTTCAGTCGAAAAGAAATTAAGGTTTTTGATGAAAACATTCCAGGATTTGAATGAATCTTTTTTTCGAGTCATTTCGTTGATTCAACGAACTGAAATGAACGAATTGACTCGGAAAAAGATTCCTTCATTTTGATGAACGAGTTCGAACAGGAGAGTCACGAATGTGCATCAGAGAATTTGAGCTTATAAAACTAAAACTTTGATCTTTTTTTTTAATGACCGGTTGTTTCGCTTGATAAGACCCTTATTCGTCGTCTGGAATCGTTTAAAGCCCTTTAAACAGTTTGCAGTTTGCATTGAAACTCTCTTTTGGACCATGAACCGTTTGGTGCCCAGTAAAGTGCAATATATGGAGAAAAATCCTGGACTGTTTTCATCAAAAACCTTAATTTATTTTCAACTGAAGAAAGAAAGACATGGACATCTTGGATGATATGGGGGGTGAGTAAGTTATCAGCAATTTTTTTTTTAAAAGTGAACTACTCCTTTAACTTGTATGGAACCCCAAATGTTCCTTTAAAAGACCACATGAACGCTTTTCAAAACAGTTTTGTTTCATATGACCCATGTCTCCCATTCAACAGATTTGTAGTAATTTGATGGTCTTTTTGCAGATTAATGTGCCCCAATATTGCAGTGCGGAGATCGATAGGCCTGCTGGACCAGCCGTGCAGCTGCGAGTGGCGTTGTTATTTCAAAATCGCTTTGAGTGAGAATCTCTTGTAAATCTCCTTAGACATGCTGACATCTCTGTCACGATTACGAGTCTGGAAAAGACTCTCCGAGGCCTGGTAGAGTTGATGAAGCCTGCCTATGCAGTCAAGAGACTGCATGATTTATGACCCCGACAGAACGGCATCAAGCCAACGATACCTGAAGCTCCTTACATATACAGACAGTCGGACATTGATTGTGAAAACCCACCAAAATCAACACTGTAGGACAAATAAGCACCAGTGGGAATGAGATCTATATGATAAATGGGGAAGACAGCAGGATCTGTCTGATAAACGGATAGGAAAGGTGGATCTGGCCGACGTATTAGACACACTCATCACCATCGCGTCTATAGAGCTGCGAGCTGTCTTGTCATAGCTGATAAATACCCTCTATTTGTCTGTCTAAATCCACACGCTGAGAGATTTAATCATTTAGCTGTGTTAAATCAATGATAGACCTGCAACAAGCCATTCTGTGCGACCTGGGACTAAATTTAGCAGAAAAGGCACCGTTGCTAAACCTCTGACCTGAAAAAGCCATTTAAATCTTTTCAAATACTGTCAGTGGGACACAAATCAGTTCAGTGGAATGAATGGAACATTAGCAGCCATTAACTGCATATGGAGGATGTTTAAATGGCTACTTAAAGCTACACTGTGTAACTCTTTTAGTTTATTCTTAGCTAAAAACACTTAGTTCTTTCAAAAATATATGTGCTCATTAATGCATATTTACTTCGTTCAAGTAATAAAGTATTCTCATGAGTGTATAATATGCCATTGAAAATACATACGGGTAAGAAGTTCTAATGTCGTTCGCCATGTTGCCCCTCCATGTTGAAAACTACATTAGCCAAAGAGGGACATACCCGTTAATTCAAGCTTTGCCTTTCATGTTTACGTTTGAGTTAACACTCATGGACGAGGTCGAACTGGAAGCCATGTTAATCTTGGACTACATTGGCCACCGTAGGAGTTGAAACAAAATCGGAATTGAGAGGAACAGAAACGAATATTCACTGGATGGTCATATACCTTTTCATCGCTAGATGGGGGTGTAGCTTTAATCACACAGTGTAGCTTTAAGGTGAACATTGGTGACCTTACACTTTAATGGAAACTTAGAATATTTCTTTAGTCAAAAACAAACATTTCAAAAGAGTAAATCCTTAGAAGAACAACAATGAAAGTAATAATACTAATATTTGTTTTCATTATCTATGCATGCATATTTATTTATTTATCTATCGACATAGGCTTAGTTAGGATCGATTTTTAAAATCAGCTAATTTTAAAAACGTTATAAAAAGTAATTTCTCCTTAAAATACCATTAACATTTTATTCTCTGTTCACTCAGAGTTGATAATGGTAATGCCTAATTTTCATCACCAGATATACCCTTGTAAATGACACCAAAATGTGTCAAAATAATGTCTCAAAATCATAAATATAAATAAAATTCACATCCCACATCATAAAACTCTGATTAATTTGTGTATTTATGCATAATTTCTCCTTAAAATACCATTAACATTTTATTCTCTGCTCATTTAGAGTTGATAATGGTAATGCCTAATTTGCATCACCAGATATACCCTTGTAAATGACACCAAAATGTGTCAAAATAATGTCTCAAAATCATAAATATCAATAAAATTCACATCCCACATCATAAAACTCTGATTAATTTGTGTATTTATGCGATGACTGACAAACAAGCAAATGATATCAGATCAAACAGACATTAAAATCACAGTCTAAATAAAAAAGTAAAAAGTACATGTTCTACAACAATAAGTGATTCTCTACAGATGACCTGCCACTTCTAGCCTCTCACTGCTGTTGTCCCTGTCCAAAACTTCACTGTTCACTCTTTCTGGACTATCTAAATCCAGCTGTGCTCTTGGGTTGTTGGATGCTCGTACGATCTTGGTGGGACATATTTTCCTCAGCTGGTTCTGATACTTCACTGTGTCCTTTTGAATCTCTTGGTCCATATTAGGGGCATTCAGACTGTTGTTCTCTTCCATGGGATGTTCAACAGATGTTTCTGTGCATCCTGGGATCATCAGATCAACTGATTCCCTACTGTCATCCAGTGCAGCCCAGTCAGCAGTATAGTTTAGTTTTGCTTTGATTCCTGCATATTATTTAATCAGAGTGTCTCATTAACAGTGTTTGTCTGGATATTTCTCAGTGAAATGGATTTATTTTGGACTGACCTGAGATTTGTCTCCGAGATCTTCCATGACCACCACCAGCACGTTCTTCACTGTCAGCATCAAGGTCTGGGGTCTCAGAGGTGTCCACAAACTCCATTGCTCTTTTGTGGCTCTCCTGAGCATCATGTGGTGCTCTACTTTGATCATTGAGGTTTGTTCTACTTGCAGAAATCTGAAAAATGGCTTGAATCTTTTTCATAAAGTCCAGATTCTGTCTGTCTGTGTCCGCAGCACTGTGTCTTTCTAACTTCTGGATCATTGCAGGCCGGTTTCTCCCGTTCTCCTCAGGTCTGTCCATTTCCTGACTACTTATGTCCTCCATCACTGCACGGAATTATAAGATGATGCATATATTCAGAACAAAATACAAAAAGAGATATCCAGTTTATTCAGTGAGCCAAAACTCATGACTCATTTACAGACCTTGTGAAATCGAAATTTGAGTTATGGATTTTAGATCTGTGTCTGTTAGCATTATAGCTAACATTTAGCAGAAAAAACCATACAAATGTTTAGGTTTGGTAAGAATTTTAAACGTTTTTTATAGAAGTCTCTTCAAAAGGCTGCATTTGTTTGAACCAAATTACAGTGAAAACAGTAAGATTGTTGAATATTATCACAATGTAAAAGACCCTTATATAGACCCTTATAGATCCCTTATGTAAAACTAGGCTACATACCTGTTGCTTTATGGATATGTTTGTTGGAGCTCTCAGTCAAGCCTGTGTCCATGTCAGTCCTGTCCATACTCATACTCTCTATATTCAGATGCAATAAAAATAACAATCTTTAACATTATATCACATCAGCAGATATGTGTGCAAACAATAGCAGGAACTGTGGCTTACCTGCTGAGTTCCCATAATGCTCCTGCAATGCTTTATGGGCGTCTGTTGACAGGTGGGTGTCCGTGATGAAGTATATATACCCGATAAAAGTTTTAAAAAACACAAGTTTACAAAAAATCCTACAGCTTACCTGCAAGTGCGGTTCTCAGCTGTAACCTCCAGTTGACACCCTCTGAAACAAACAGTATTTTAAACCAGTTATATATCTGCACCTAAAATATGATTGGAGTATATAAGGATAAATTACAAGTGTGAAAATGTTGTGATCATCTAACAGGCTAAATAAGATGCATGCATAACTGGCATAATACAGGCCTGTACCTCTGCTGTCTTCTGCTGATGCTCTTTCAGCTAATCGGCTGTCTGTTAAAAAGAATACACATCTAAATAATATTATTAACTCTAGCTTTATTTCTCATGTGTTTTTCTTTGATCACCTGAGTTGCTGCTCTCAACTGATTTCTCTTCAGCAGCATCTTATAAGGAAAGACGTGTTAGAGAGGTCATATATGTCTTTACAACATCCAGAGACAATAATATTCAACTATCAGCTTGTTCATAAACAATGTAGCACAAATTGTTAATTTACCTGCAGGTCTGAAATTTGGTTCTGGAGTTGTGATGGAAAAATCTAAAATATATAAAATACCTTATTAGACACATTACATGAATATATATATATATATATATATATATATATATATATATATATATATATATATATATATATTCATGTAATGTGTATATATATATATATATATGAAGAGTTCAGATGCAAAAGCCTCTAAATGCCATTTGAAATTTTCTTCTTTAATGATGATTTTTATCAAACTTGTATATTTAAGTTCAGTGATTTCACTTAAATGACAATGCCATTTAAGTGAAATTACTGAACTTAAATATACAAGTTTGATAAAAATCATCATTAAAGAAGAAAATTTCAAATGGCATTTAGATGCTTTTGCATCTGAACTCTTCATATATATATATATATATATATATATATATATATACACTCTAAAAAATGCTGGGTTGTTTTAACCCAACTTTGGGTCAAATATGGACTAACCCAGCCGTTGGGTTAAATTTTTACATTACATTTTTAACCCAACATTTCGGGTTTGTCCATATTTGACCCAAAATTGGGTTAAAACAACCCAGCATTTTTTAGAGTGTATATATATATATATATATATATATAAATATATATATATATATATAGATAGATAGATAGATAGATAGATAGATAGATAGATAGATAGATAGATAGATAGATAGATAGATAGATAGATAGATAGATAGATAGATAGATAGATTTCACCAAAGTCAAATGTATTTTAACAAAAAAAAAGTTATGAAAAGTGAAACTGTGGAACAATGCAGACATCAAAACTGTTTCTGGGACTTCACAGAGGAAAACAGACTCAAAAAAATGATCCAGTTTCTTAATTTTAATTTTGTTCACTTTACTTAAACTTATCTGATTAGGAGTAATGCGTAGCCTATTTATATTTCTGAGTCTAACATAAAATATTATAGTGTCATGAAATTTATTTAAGTTTGACCTATCAATTTAGTTAGATTTAGAAAAGAGCAGCTATTACCTAAATCAACAAACATACATGTCTGAATATTAGCCTGTCGTTTTTTTTGTTTTGTTTTTTTCTTATACATGATCATGATTTCCCTGTTGCCTTCAATCACTCACCAGCAGTCGGATCTGTCGGGTATGCAGGATCCAGAATCTTCTCTGTTGCTAGTTCCATTTCTAAGGGAAAGGGGCTCCTTAGGTCAGAAACCAATAACTAATAGCACAACTGACTGTTTTCTGATTCCCATATTCATTTATATATAGGATAAATAGCACTCTTCCCTTCACTTCCATGCAATAGAAAAAAAGGTCATATACTGAAGAAACAATTCACAGACCTGAGAGCTGTGTTGGTTCAGTGTGGTTAGGAGGCAAATTCATTTCAAATGCATCTGAAGAGACATTGTGAAAAATGGGAATAATTAAGTAAAAATTTCCATGAATTTAAAAGTAGCCTATTTAATACATTCATTAAACATGCTCACCATTCAAGAAACATAACAAATCTTCGCGTCCTTCTAAAATATAAAGTGAATAAATATAATTATAAATTAGAATAATTGTGTAATTATCATTTATTTCAGCATTACTATAATAGATTATAATCAAAGCAAAGCAAATACATCGTTGTTCTGAACAATCATAATTAAAATATTGTCTTAAACCGAAAACTTTGTGTAAAATCTCAAATAGCCTATTTGTAACACAAATAAAATGAAGTTTACCTCTGAAAGCTGCTGAATATACCGCATTTATAAAGACTAGAAGAGTCATGGAGCTGTTGATGCTGAGCCTGCAGGGGGGAGAACGAGAGGGAAAATTACAACATTTTCCAAATGTCAATGTAAATGAAACATAAACACATTTAATATTGTTGAGCTGTCGCTCTGAACGAACGTTAAATATCATTAATTTTACACCAGCAGTAATAAAACAGCCCTAGTAACACGGATCCTATACTTTATGGTGGAAAATGCTGACTAAACATATCTTGACTAAATAAACGCAAAAAAGAAGAAGAAAGGAAAGTAGTGTGGTAACTTACAGTTTCATATTGAGTACTGATGTCCTTTCTGAAGGGCTTGTGTGTCATTTGTGGCTTTATATCAGGGCAGGTTGCTGATCTGGACAATAGGGTCATAGATGAGCAGTTAAAGACACTGACGAACCAGAAAAGACCCGCTTTGCTCTGAATGGCAGTTGTGTTTTATAATAACAAGGGGATACATGGCTGAATTTACCCCATGGCATTTCCTTCCTTTCACAGAGATCCAGTGAAGGATTTTGTTTGTGCCATTGTGAAGAAATAGGAAACCTTTAGATTAAAGGCTTCTCATTCAGCTTAGTTTGCCATAGACTTTTAAAGTAAATTATTTTTGTAAATTATTAATTTATAAAAGTAAATTATTAATTTACTTTTAAATATTTTTTTTCCTTCTTTAAAACACACACAAAAAAAGTCACCTTATGATAATTTTCCATATACAGATATAGTTGCTATAATTTAGAATGCTTCCTCAGGCACATAACGTTAGACCCACAATTTCAATCACAACATTTTCCAGAAAACTGGGATTTAATGTAGACAGTTACTTATTCTTAATATGACTAAATTAAACTGCAAATGTAACAAATAATGGTTTAACTTTGGTTAGGCTATATTGTGCACCCCCCCTGAAAAAATGTCTTAAGTAATGGAAGCATGTAGGCCTACACACAACGATAAAGCAGATTTATAAAATATATAATCGATTTAATATCCCACTGTAGGCTACCTATATTAAACTATTGGTTATAGAATAACTTGTGTAAAAAAAAAAATCTCATTTGTTGAGATACATAATATAAAAAGATCGTAAAGACGAAAAACATATTCTTATATGATCACTAGATGGCAGAAAAAGCTCAAGAAACAATATCCAGATATTGTTTATCCAATATCCAGGGCTAAATTCTGCAATGCCACAAACGTGC
This sequence comes from Pimephales promelas, assembly GCF_988280905.1. Classification (NCBI taxonomy): domain Eukaryota; kingdom Metazoa; phylum Chordata; class Actinopteri; order Cypriniformes; family Leuciscidae; genus Pimephales; species Pimephales promelas. The sequence continues at coordinate 24,300,744 of NC_142780.1, forward strand.
AAAAACCCTTTGCTCCAAATGAAAACACACACACACACACACACACACACACACACACACACAAGCCAACTGACAAATGAAACAAAACACAACAGTGCAGGTACTTCAGTTCAGAACAAATTTAACCTATGTGCAATTTAAATGATGTTAACTATACATTAATCTATTTATTTGTAATGATTCTACTCATTATAATATTGAAAAATTATGTCATTAAGAATAAGTTAAAATCGCAAACATCAGGGAATGAGCAGTAAACGAAGCACAAATGTTTAGTGATGATCAACACTGAAGCAAAATCAGTAACTTTACTAAACGAATTTTTTTATTATTTTCCCTATATATATATATGCGTGCGTGTTTGGTAATTGTACAATACTAGTAAATTACAAGTTGAGTAGTAAAAACAGCTGTAGTAATTTTCTCAAAAAAGGAAATTGTCCCTCGCCTTAGTAGAAGAACATTGCGCAGCTTTAGGCGAAAAATTAAACCTAGTTTTCAACGAAAGCCAACCACTGTTTTTATTTTTTATTGAATTCCATAGAAATGTGAGGTAGCCTCTGTTTTCCCATGCACCCGACTTCAAACATACCATTCACTGTATTGGAAAGGCTGCAATAAACGTACAGCTGAATAAAGCAAAGTGACATGGTCTTTTTCCCCCTTAAACAATATATTTTCTCTTTCAAGTGATTTATAAAACAAACAAAAATCTATGCAAAAAAAGGAATCTATTTAAAATTTTAAATGAATGAATTTACAATACAGTTAAATATTTAGATTTGAACTCTTCACACTGAACACAGGCAGAGGACAAATACGAGTTCAGGCTCCACTACAGAGCTAGTCGTCAACATCAGATTATTTCACTAATAGACAAGACCAAAAGTAAGAACAATTTAAGAAACACTTAAACAAGAATTAAGGTATTAAAATATTCAATTTGTCTAGACAAGATGCTTTGAGAGTGGCACAAACCATATAATATTGTCATTTGTTCTTCAGTCAGCCAACCAAAGCAAACCACAGTAAAACACAACATGCAATTCTAAATCGATATTTCACCTGTTTAATTGGTTTAATTTTGGGGATAGAAAGAGATGTGTAATTCACTGAACAGTCACCTCTCAAAAAAAATGTACAAAAATTCTTAGTATCAAACAGATGTCTGAAACTTCTTAAAAACAAAAGACAAGTCCACTCGTACGTACACACTCACACAAACAGGCACGCTAACAGAACTGAAGGTAACAAAAATTGGCATATTATTGATTGTGTTACTCAGCAACTGGTACAAGTCCTTGAACAGCAACTAGTGAGAGTTTAACAAGATCCAGGACCATATCCAATTCACCTGCAATACACAGAACCAGCACAGCTGAAATGAAAGAGCTTCCATTATTGGAAAGAGAATGCTTTGATACACAATGATCGAACAAATCAGAAATATTACAGTAGTTTTGATTGAATCATGCCCTCATTCTCTGGACGCAGAGCTGAAACGCACTGTAACGGGAGGAATCGTGACACTGGTGCAAATGCTCTCTCCAACATCAAATCAGATTATTCTTGTCCCATTCATCATATTCTTCTAAATCAAATGACTCCTTATAAGCATCTTCACTCAGAAATTCAATACATATGACACCAGGTTTTGTAACCTTTGTGATCAAGATTATTGTAAAAACAGGGACAAAAAAAAAAGAAAAAAAAAATCCCTGCTTCACCCCCCAAAAAAGAAAAAAAATGGAGTTAAAAATAAGTCAGTGAAATGGTTTGAGTACAAGAACACTAGAGGGGACAAATAAAATTCATTTTATTATCCTTCTTCAGGTGGACATTTATGTGTTTCTAAACGATAACGGCGAGTGAAAGTTCACACCGTTTGCTTTTCTAACTCACACAGACAGGTGCAAAAACATCATGAGTTTCTTTGAGTTCAAGATCCCCCTAAACAACAACTGAGGAGAACAACAAAATAAAATGGTAACTTAACATTAGTTCTGTGTTATTTGCAACATAATAAAAAGAACCACAAATGAAATCAATGCCCCCCCCCCACCAATTCACAATTCCAAGCAGGCCCACGGAGGGAGAGAGAGAGAGAGAGAGAGAGAGAGAGAGAGAGAGAGAGAGAGAGAGATGTGAAAAAGGGAGGAGGTTGGGCAGTTGGTGTTCAGGGCTGGGCTCCAGCGGCAGTGGGCACTTGTGTGGCCATTGTGTTAGGGGCAGGGATGACGGGTGAGCCGGCGCTGATGTTTGCGATGTTGGGCTGTGTGCTCGCAGTCATAGAGGTGATGCCTGCAGTGCGAAAGCCACCAACACGTTTAGCCTAGTGTTTTGATTTCCTGCACACAGTCGAAGTCTGAATATCTCTATTAGTAACATTCTGTTCAAAAGTTTTTTTTAAACCAAAAGCTAAGTTTTCAAAACAATTTTGAATTATTTATACTTAAAGTTTGACCCAAAAATTAACATTATCATTTATTCACCCTTATGTCCAAAACATCTTGTGTGGTCGGCAGAACAAGTCACAGTCTTTTATTGAAATTGTCATTTCAAACCTATTTAAATAAATGAAATTTTCCATCAGAGATGAAGCACAGAGGAGAAAGATAAATGGTTTACCTGCCATCAAGCTAGAAGAGCTGACCGGTGTGGAACTAGCAGCCATTCCTGCTGCCGGCGCTCCTCTGCCCTGGTCTTTAACTATGGGGTCTACACACAAAGAAACACACCATGTTATCTCAAGACGAAGACAAATTATGACATGAAGTTTCCATCAGCATTTGCCCTACTGTGTTTTGTAGTGGATCGTTTACATGTAGTTTTTTCTTTATTTCTTATTTTCTGGCAATGACCAGGATAATTCACAAGAAAATAATGAGCAAAAGGGGGAGACATGTAAATACTAAGTATTAGTCCTCTGTAACTCCAAGTTAGTGCACACACATTAGGAGCAGTGAGAAGTGAACACACTGCAAACCGTGGAAACACACACCCGGAGCAGTGGACAGCCAATCACTGATGGCAGCCAAGCACCTGGGGACGATTGGGTGTTAGGCACCTCAGTCGTTTCCTGCCAGCATTGAGAATCGAATGGGTTACAAGTCTGACTCTCTAATCATTAGGCCACAACTGCCCCTTCTTACAGCTTTTTCATTAAAAATTCTGTATAAAAATTGCAACAACAAAAAATAATTGAAGAGACTGTATAACAGCTGATTAATATCATTATTTATGAGCTCAACAATCAGGTTCTAGTCCCAAATGAAATCACCACGAGGAAGGAAAATTAATTAATGAACAGAATGTCACCATTTATTACTGATCAAATGCCTTTGAAGAATGCAGGAGAATAAATTCATTAATTTATTCAATTGTATATAAAAGGACATACAAGCAAAAACGACCATCAAACTCAGAAACTGGAAAGCATTCACAGGTTTCGAGTCAAGTGCTAAACTCTGGGAACTCACAGAAGTAAGGGTGGTCCATGGCTTCGCGGGCAGTCAGTCGGGCCTGGTGGTCATAACGTAGCAGCTTGTCCAGAAAATCCAGAGCCTCTGTACTGACCAGGTGCTGATTCTCACTGTGCACAAACCGTTCCCATCTTTTTCGGGAGTGTCTGGGTGCACGAGTGAGATGTTTAAAAATAGCATAAATATGACAACACACACACACTCTTCAGTTTTAGAACTAAAAATAAGTGGTATGGAGGTACTTGTTTTAACTTAAACTTGTTTTAATTAACTAGATAAAAGGTCTGTCCATCCTGTATTAAATTCATACCTGCCCAAAATGTCATTGAAGCGTGGGTCCAGCTCAATGTTATATTTGTCAATGTAATCATACAGGTCCTCTGTACCCAGAACCTTTGCAATCCGAACCAACTAAACAGAAAAACAAGATCACATCAGTAAACTGTTCTCAACAGATATTAACCAGCATTATAAAAGTAGTTTGGAGCAAAAGTATATTTTCCAATAAAGCAAGATTATGAATTCATCAGTCAGGCGACCCGGCCTCCGATAAAGCGGAAGAAGATGGATGGATGGATGGATGGATGGATGGTATAAAGTGAATGACTGCAGATCACTGCTATTTGTTTAGAATAAACAAGTTGAGGCTAAAAATGTATAAATGGTAGACCTGGTCATAGTTGTCATGTCCATGGAAAAACGGTTCCTTCCTGAAGATCATACTGGCCAGCATGCATCCAAGACTCCACATATCCAGACTGTAGTCATACATCTGCAGAGAGACCAAAACATTTATTTGACAAACTCAAAAATATCAACTGGAATTGTCAATAAATGTGAAAAACACTAATAGGAAAAAAACAATAAGGATATCTGTGTGGCAACAGTATCTGTTAATGGACACCATAGCATGCAAGAAGTGCACAAATCGTATCGCAACATTCGATTTCTATGTTTCTCAGAAAAAAAAAACATTATTCTACACAAATATGTAATAATTTGTGTCATTGTATGTAGTACCGATTGATAAATTGTTATTCACATGCCTTATCTTAAAAGACTAACCTGATAGTCCACAAGTAGTTCAGGGCCTTTAAAATATCGGGAAGCCACACGGACATTGTACTCCTGGTTTGGGTGGTAAAACTCAGCCAATCCCCAATCAATCAAACGAAGCTTTAAAGGGAAAATGCATATTCAACAAATCAAAAATTGGACCCAATCTACATACACATTAAAATTGCCATCAAATACTCACCCTTATGTCGTCCCATTACAAAACACTTTCAAATATATACTAATCTTTTGAACTTTCTAATAATCAAAGTATTGTAAAAGCACCATTGTTTCCAAATAAATAAATAAAAATAAAAAGAACAACAACTGTTTTCAACAATGATGAATGTTTCTTGGGCACCAAATCAGCATATTAGCTGAGATGCACTGATTGCATTTTTTTGGCCGATTCCATTTTTCTTTCTAAGAACTATAACTGACAGCAAATACAAACAAAAACATACTTATCTTCAATAAAATTATTTTTTGGTAAGGTTTTAGCGTTATTTTTTAAACTGAAGTGTCATGTTGTAATCAAGTTAGTAAAGTGTTTTAGTAAAGTAAAATATAAAAAGCAAGTAAAAACTTAAAGAGTATTTATTTGAAAATGCTTTCTTGTTAAATTCAGAATAAAAGAAATGCTGTTACAGTTAAAAAAAATACTGTTATAATTTCACCATTTATTTTGCATTGGTATGTGTGTGGGGCAGGGTAGAGCTGTTTCTTCATTGCAAATGTGTTCAGATCAAACCAGTTAATATCTATATGACTATCATAATGCAGGCTGCATTGTGACTGACTTATTTGAAAAAAACAAAATTGCCTGTTATATGACTGCCCATTAATTTAATGGGAATTCCTAGGTGTGTGTGTGCGCGCGCATGTGAGCTCTACATTGGGCATGTCCTATAGTCTTATGCCTTTATTTTTATTTTTAATTTTTTGACTGAAGGGAGTGCTTCTATTTTTATTATAAATCACAAACCCCATGAATTCAGTCTTCTTTTTTTTTTTGGTGTACTCCAAGTTCAGGTGCAACAAAGTTCAAAGATCTCGGACCACTCCGATGAACACTCAATTTTTAAAAACTGGCAACAAAAACGGACCGGCCAGTCACCGGTCGAGGCTAAGCATGTGGAAAACCAGCTGATTCTGGACCTTGGCCCTTCGATCGATTTATATATATATATATATATATATATATATATATATATATATATATATATATATATATATATATATATATATATAAATAAAACACAGCATTTCAAAATACTGCTGTTTTTTACAGCATCTGATCAAATAAATGCAGCCTTGATCAGAATATGGGACTTTCAAATGCATAAAAAAAGCTACCGACCCCAAACCTCTAAATGGTGCTGTACATATACATAAATAAACAGGCAATGCTCAATGTTGGGTATATTCTTAACTTGGGTGATACCTTTCTGTGCTCATGGTCAATCATAACATTGTGTGGTTTTACGTCTCTGTGCATTATTCCCATACTGTGGCAGTAGTCGAGAGCCTGGCGATAAAAGAGCAAAGATAAGCATTAGATCCAACATCAGCGCAAAGCAGCAACAGAACATTCTTACTAATACTATGAGCATTACTCAAACTATTTTGCCATTACAAATAAGCCAGCGAGGCAGATATTGGCTTGTAATGTTCCATGATATCACTCTTGCAACCCACTTTTAAAGTGGGCTTAAATAATGGCAAGGTCAATATGCACGTTTGTACAGGAGGATCAGTGTGATCATCTCACCTTAAGAATTTCATACATGTAGAAGCGAATGTCATAGTCTGATAATGTTTGATACAGTTGCTGTGAAGAAAAAGAAACAGTTGTTCTACAACCTCAAATTAAATGCAAATAAATTATCTAAGGAGGGTCGACAAACCAAAACATCTCTTACCTTGAAATCTGTGTTGTTAACATGCTCAAAAACCAGTGCTGGTGTTCTGGACTGTGGATTGGAAAAAAACAGAATGTGTTTTAAACCAGAGGGCACAGAAACAAACTCGCATATATATTTTGAAAACGAATGAACTTTCCAAGAAAATACCAGCAAGACATTATAAAAAGAGTCACAGTTAAAAAACACACCCTAAAGTTAGGGAGACAATGACAGTTGAACTCCTAAATATTTCAATAAACTCACCACAGGATCCTTTACGATGTCTAAAAGCGTTATGATGTTGGGGCCTCCTCTCAAGTTCTCCAGAATTTTTATTTCTCGTTTTATTTTCTTCTTTTTCACTGGCTAAACGTACAAGGGGGGAAAAACAGCTTAAAATATTAACTGACTTATCTCCCGTCAAATCTTCTCTGAGGTATGAAACCAAACATCAGATGATACCTTGAGTATTTTGACGACTACTTTCTCATTGTTAGTGATGTTTATGGCTTCAAACACTTCACTGTATTTTCCCCGGCCAAGCTTTCGCACTAACTGATAGTCATCCTGATTTCTGCAAAATACAAACATAGAACAGAGTACATAAAATGTGAGATTAACACTATCAATTATTGTTTGATGCTTTCAGCATGTTAAAGCAGCACATTTGATCCAAGGCTTTGGAAAAGCACAAATACTTGTATAACAATTAAATGTAAAAATTGGCTATTTACAGCACGTCATTTTTTAAGTACTAAAAAAAAAAAAAAAAAAAAATCAAAGAGAACACACCCCCAGTCCACCACATGAGATTCATAGTCCCAGTACTCTCTAGGTCGCTGTGTGTTTACATCAGGGTAAACTCGAGAGCGACTTGGGACAGGGCCAGACATATTCTACACACGGTATTCCCTGAAACACCTGGAAAGAGAACAGTTTAAAATACTGAGAGTTTACAGGAGGATCAGGAAGATGCAAACAGCTTTGAATAGAACAGTAAATAAAAGCTCTGAATTGGATCTAGACCAGGGATTTTCAAAGTGAGATACGGTCAAATGTTTAGAGAAAAACTCTATAAAAACATTGAAGTTTAAATTAAATAAATTAAACAGGTAAATAAATAAAAACCTCATTAAAATAAGTAGATTGGAGAATAAAAAAATACACAGTACAATAATTAATAGAAATTAAATCTTTTCCAAGTAATATTTTGACATTATTAATAGGATTAAGTTTTTTTTTCCACAGTACAAACTGGGTCTTTATACAAGAAACTAAACCGATGCCTTTTAAATTTTAGAATAGGGCCCGTTGCATGAGGATGACCATATTTGGAGGTCTGTGGCATCTAAAAGATTGGAACTCCCTGATCTAGATTAATTTCAAAAAGTATTAAGCGTACTTATATACGTCGGTTATTACCTTGGAGGGTTCCTCCAAGCAGCAAATGACAGGTGAAGCTGATGAAGGCAGATGTGATGACTTTATGGTGGAGCATAGGCTACAAAATACATAGAATTAGCCTGTTAAGACAGCTAATGATCATATCAATTCAAAGTAAACCACTTTCATTTGAAATTCACTATATTCAAGCACTGCCACACAAACAACCCACCTGATTGCAATTCGAATGAAAGAGGACATCCAGGAGCTTATTCAGGAGACACAGCAATCCTAAAAGTCCTTCCTCATGGCCCTCCAGATGCTGGAAAACACAAGGAGGTTGTAAAATTTACAGACACCGCTGTGCAACATCAGCCTGAGTATCAAAGTACTGATTTATGGGACAACGTCCATTAATAACAAACTAGGTTACTGTACTGCCAGATAGCCATTAGACTAACAAATCGCTGTTTGTGACAAGACGTGTGATCTTCCTGAATGAATTACTAATTATTAAAACCACATGAATTAGCTTAATTAAAGCAGTGATGGGAGAACAAACACATTGGAATATATTAAAAGCCGAACTAGAAATTAAATTTAACCTATATAACTGTTAGCCTCCATTTTAAAAGGAATAGGTGTACATTTTTCCTTAAATCAATATCTTGTTTGGAGCCACAGGCCTGGTGACACAGCCAAAGAAATCAGTGTAGCTCACTTGACAGCTTTTCTGCATACCCAACTTTGTCCACATATAATACATATTATTAAATAACCACAAACGGGTCATATAAGCAATAGAATTACAAGATGTCCCAATAGCATTATCAGCTTTCCTAACAGCTGTTAGTTAGCCAGCTAGCCGCTAACTAGCATAACGTTTGCCACGCCTAACCCATATCTAATTCATTTTACGACACATTTAACTAATTCACACTCCAAATACTTAATTTCAATTTAAAACTAATTATAGAAGCATAATTCACCCAATACATGAACCCAGGGACACATATCACAGTGTTCTATCGCACAAATACTGCTAGCTGAACGTGGCGCAACACGCCACATCAAAGCTAACGCCATTCGCACAAAAGATTAAACAAGCGCATTCAAGAAAATACTTACCTATTCATAGTCATAAGAACTATGAAACATACAAGAAGCGTATATATGTGCTTAATCGGACCCGGAATCAATCCAGCCAGTTTATGTAGGTTTTTCTAAAGAATACGGCGGGTTTAAGTGGTTAGCGAGTAACGTTAGCACTGGCACGCGATAACTGTGTCGCCTGCAAATACCATGAGATAAATTCACACAAGCGTGTATTAGTAGAGCAGTGCCTTGCGCGTCGGTCCTTTTTTTGAAATAATGCGAAAAGCCGGTACATATTAGAATACAAATATCAGTAGGTCGTAAAAGCACACTGCATTACCTCTCGGCGTCTCCTGATAGACAATATGGCGGATGCTGCACTAGAGAAAGGCTGCGTCTCATTACCTCGCGACCTGCTCGACAAAACCGTGTTGAATGCGTATATAATGTCCCTAGATGCTGTATACGTAGGCAGCTCACTAGTTTTTGAGTCACGGAAAAAATATAACGCACAGAAAGACCGGTTTCATTCTAATACATACATTACATTCTGCAAGTAAACGCCTACTGTGTACTGTAGGCGGCTAAGTTACATATTATTGTCTAATGCTCAGGCAATGTAAATATTTTGCATGCCACAAAATCTCTGAATCCTAGATACAGATTGACAGAAAGTGACGTGAAGTTTTTCTTTCTTTCTTTCTTTCGTTAACGTTAATTGTTGCAGGCTATTTCCAGAAATTCTCTAGGCCATCTGCATTAATTTTCCCTTTCCCTTTTTTCCCCCAAAGTCTATCTGTCAATGTTTTGTTATAGTGTTTAGGTGTGTGTATGACATAAGCTATTACATTGCATAGTTTCTTCAGTTGAATATTCATCAAATTTATTTAAAGCAACCATAATTTGGAACAATCAAATGAATCCTGCTCATTTGTATCTGCACAATAAATATAGCCTATAGGCTACTTTATGATTTCATGCACAGTTGTTAAGTAGTTAAAAACTAAAAAAAGTTAACATTTAATCTTCCTAGTGGTAAGTTTCAGAGGAGACAAAAATGAGTGCTGTCCTTTCCCAGTTAACAACAAACAAAATGTTGTTTGTTGACAAACAAAGAGAAGGCAAGTTCTCAAGGAGAATCAGTGTAGAATTACCCTCAGTTATAATTAAAATCCATGAACAGCTGTTAGCATTACAATACCCATTAAAAACCCCATTGTTATTTCCCTTCTTTGTTAATTATTCCTCTGTATAGATCTTGTGATTATATGCAGAGACTGTGTTTTATAAAATATAATGTACAACATAAACTAACCACATGATAGTGAGAAACACCAGAATGACATCAAAAGAGATATTAAATTACTGTGGTATTGAGCAATCTGTTTTTATTTATTTTTAATTAATCCAGATTTCACATATGTTCCAATTTCATTAAAAAAGAGCAATATTTACATCAGTTCTTAACTTTTCTGTTTTGGTATTAAAACTTATCAATAATACAATCATTTCAACCACTGTAGATATGAACAGGGAAAAATAGATAATTAATTATGGATCAATGTTTCATATTTATCACTTAATACATCAATGTCAAACATCAATGCTGTAGAGATGATCATGAAAACAAATGGTTCAATGAACATTACTGTGGTGTAAGAGTGTAATATCTTCATAGATATCAGATCAGATTTTCAAACACCGTTACTATATGAAGAGTTCAGATGCAAAAGCCTCTAAGTGCCATTTGAAATTTTCTTTTAGAATGATCATTTTTATCAAGCTTGTATATTTAAGTTCAGTGATTTCACTTAAATGGCAATGATAATTACCTATTAATTGTTATTTAAGTGAAATTACTGAACTTAAATATACAAGTTTGATAAAAATCATCATTAAAGAAGAAAATTTTAAATGGCATTTAGAGGCTTTTGCATCTGAACTCTTCATATCATCCAATGTCAAGGGTAGTGTCTTCAGCTCTGCTGTTTTATTCAAAAGAAAAGAAGAAAAAGGGTGAACACGTGAAAAAAAGTTTTTAAAAAAGTGGACATTCCTATGGATGATGTCATCATCTTAAGGACTCTGAATGAATGAGTTTTAGGATAAACCTGAGACGTGGCATGTAGTTTGAGCCTCACTCACCTGAAAAAAAATGTTTCCTTTGATTATTAGTGTGCTGATCATATCCATTTTCAGAGACATTCTGAGAATTATTTAGACAACAACCCTACAAAACATTCCAGATAACAAAAGTGACTAAAGAGGCTGTATAAAAGAGAAGCCCTTATACATGTGAGCAACAGAAACATTTAACTGATTTGCATATTCACACCTTTTTTAGTCATAACCAGAAATGCAAACTTGATTAACAACTGATGTCCTGTATTAAGCTCTAATTTGAAGTGAGCTTGCATGTTCCTGTAAAACATTCCTCCTGCTATTATTTCTGTAGATAATCATGAGATTAAGTGAATATAACTGGAAAATAATTTAATCCATAATATGTGCAATTTGCGTATCCTTCTCATAGTCTTTAAGATGCAGTTATGCAAAAATGCTCTTTTATTAGATATTTCTTTAACATTTGCTTCACTAGCTTTTGATTTCAAAGGTAGAGAAATGTGAGATTATCCCAGATCCAAAGTCTTATGCGCATTTCATATCCAAAATGGAAGCAGATTGACTAAGCATGTGAGATCATTTCAGTACCAACACAGATTCGTTAAATTTTTCCCTCCGTTGGTGTATATTTGACCACTAGTTCTGCTTTTTATTTTATTTCCCATTATATGACCAACGCAAAGTAGGTTTAGCCTCACTCAAAAGTTCATTCTGTAATTCTAAAGTGTCCACAGTACAACTATGTCTTTGAGAAATAGCCACCTGTGAGCACTGAGCGCAAACAACAAAAAAAATAAATAAAACTATTGAAATTCAAAGATTCTGTACGTATATGCTAAGATCTTTCATTTGAAGCATGTAGTGTGAGGACTCCCTCTTGTGGTTGCTGATAAATTAAGACAAATCTACAGATCTACAAGTGCGCTCACTCGTGGATTTCTCTCAGTTCATTCTGCGGCACAACCGGGTTTCAGATAAGCTGGATATTTAAAGTGTTCTGAAAGCAGCTAAAACATCCAAAAACCTGGAAGTCTTGTCAAAGTGTGCTATGTTATCCATCTAGATGCCCACAGTTCTATTAATAAAGAGCCAGTGGTGTAAAACTCGAATCCCAGAGTAGATTCATGATATAAGGTAGAAAAAAAGAACAAGGTTAAATCACTCACTCGCATCCCCAAAAATGTAGAGCAACATGCATTCTGACACTTCAAAATGACAAAAGAGACAGAGAGAAAGACAGGGTAGTCAAACAGTTTCATACGAAAGCGCGAGTATAACAACTGTGATTTTGTTGAAGCAGGTGGCCATGACCATCTTTGGATTGTGTGCTGCTGGTACAGTGTGATGGCTGGTAGCATTGAGTGTGTGCGAAATGCGAATATGCATTGGCGTGTGTTTGTGTTCTCAATTCATTTGTGAACACAGAGGATAGGGGTTTTGTGTGTAAAGACAAAATTCAAGAGGCTCGCCTTTCACAGCCCTGAGCTGGTAAAGACCCTGTGTGTAGGGGTCTGACATAAACACCAAAAGGGGATTAATACCCCTCCTGGAAAGTAGAAAGAGTTCAAATGCACTAGGTTGGTAATTTAAGTCCGGTTTAGTCCATGTGTGACTTGCTCCTTCAGATGCAGGCTAGTAGGACCAGATCACATTATGCAGCACTTGCTTTTGTGGTTGTGTGGGTCTTTGAAACGCAGTCTTTGTTTGGGCCGGTACTTCTCCAAGTACGTAAGCTGCTTGCTGTTGATGGCGCCCCGGCGCTTTCTATGTGGAAAAAAAACAACAACAACAAATACCCATCAGTTATGTTAATGTCAGATCAGTGATTTTAAATGATAATAATAATTATTATTACTACTACTACAACTATATGAACATACACTAAGATATTGATGTTAAACAGGTGTTGAACGGTGAGTACAGTTCATAGCAGGTCGAAATAAATTTATATATATATATATATATATATATATATATATACATAAAATTATATATATATCATTTTTTATTATAAAATGATAAATTTAAATTTTATTTAAAATGTTATCTTAATGTAAACACACACACAATTTAATTTATGTTAAATTAAACTATTAGGAGCTATATATCATAAAATTATATATACCAGCAATATAATTATATATATACACACACACACACACATCAGTGCACATTGTATGCATAATTTCTGGACTGTATGATGTGCAATAATTAGTTTGTGCTGTATAATTATCTGTAATGCATTAATACTGCACAATAAATGTCATGTATCAGCGCTGTATATTTTACAGTATTGTGATTGTACTGTACACAGTGTATCACTCAATGTATTGATTGGGTATTGTTTAATGTTGCTACAGTCAGTGTGTTGGTGATGTTTTGTTAGCTGTAATGTATACTCACTGTCTGATGAACTGAATGGCATCCTCATATTTCATCCCGCTCTCTATAAGTGCCAAAGCCACCAGCACCGGAGCCCTGCAACATAAACACACACAGATAGTGTTTAATTCCAGGAAACAGCATCACCTCAAACAGCTTATGTGTGTGCGAACATTTAACCCTTCTCAGCAAGGATACCACCTAATTGATGTGAGAACAGGTTTGCAGTTATAGTATGTTCAATTTATGTGAGTGGCAAGATTCATTTTTCTACTACTTACCTTACCTTATCTGTTCATCACACAAAGCTATTGTATGGTTGACTGCTCTTTTAGACAAAATGAAAATAAATGGTTATTTGGGCTGTGGAAACCAATGCATTCTTCAACTTTTATCCAGGTTTGGAACATAAGGTTGAGTATGAAGCAAGAATTTTCTGTTCACTTTAATGACATTTATTTGGATGTTTATGAATTTCAAGCAGCCTTCTAATCCTCTATAGAGTCTTATAAATCTTTTATTTTTGAGAGAGACAGAGAGAAATCCCAGTTTTACTAAAACACAATAATAATTATTATTATTATTATTATTATTTATTTATTTATTTTTTAAAGTGTGTTCCATCCCTGTCAGCGACTTTGTCTATTTTTACCGTTTGGTACAGCTTTCAAGTCTCCACTGAGTGTGCCCCCTTCCAATGTGCAACAAAATAAACTCAGCCTACTAAAGCAAACATTGGCTCCCTGTCAAAAACTGCTGAGGGCTCCCATAGGAGCTGCAACCTACGTCAGAGAGGCTGGTGCTTAACTTGTCGGCAGAAGTGGTCAGGGGTCAAAGTGGGAGGAGGGCAGGCAGGGTAAACCGGACTGTCATTAGCCTACCACTCCCGCAGAAACCGCTGCATTTGACCGTCTAGCTCGACATCTTGTGCACCGCAACTTAATTAAAGTCTGTGTGTTTTGACAGCTGACAAGATAAGAGGGCAACACCGACACTACACCAGGGTTCTATACTGAAAAGAGATACGGAGGAGCAATTAAAAGAGCTGCTTATCATCAGCTTCCCGTTTCGTCTTCGGACGTCAACCTTTGTGCCTCCAATAATAAACATGAATTAATATTGTGAGGATGGTTGGTTTTGGCACACATCGGTCAGGCAGAAAGAATGGGTTTGACCTGGAGGGGACACGGGCCAAGAATGAGAGGCCTGTCGCAGAGGGGTATTTGGGGTAAAGCAAAAAAAAAAAAAAAATTGAGAAACCAAATGTAAACAGACCTCAAACACAACACTAACTCAAGCCAGCTTAAAGCTCTGCCAGAGATATTACACAGTACACACAATCCATGATTGCATTCTGAAGGAAATAGAGCAACAGATCCTGGGAACTGGGGTTGATAAGTTTGAGAATTTTTTTAAGAGAGAGAAACGAGCCACATAAAGCCTGACCCATCAAATTCAGATGAGCATTTGCACGTCTACAAGTTCTGAACAGCCACAACTGCAGGCTGGGAAATTACAAGGACTATGGAATCAATGTTTCCAATTGAACCAATATTATTATACTATTATGTATATACTATTATAGTATTTAAAATTATTTTCAATTAGCTTTTATGTTTTCAATTGGATTTTAAGTTTTAGCAAAGTTTTTGCGCTTGTCACTTTATTAGTTTTATTTCTAGTTAGCTTCATTTCAATTGATTTTTTTTTCATTTCAGTTAATAGTAAGAACATTGATTTGAACAGCCTAAATTCCAAAATTGTTCACAAAATTCTAGCATTTTGAAAGTTCCGGCAATTTCCAATTAGAATAATCATTTACATTTACCAAGGTGAGTGTAACCGATACAACTGGGCAATATTTAGCCGCTAAGCAGGAGTGAGTTGTTCTGAGATCATTCCTCACTGAGCAAATA
The DNA here is from genome assembly GCF_988280905.1 of Pimephales promelas. Taxonomy (NCBI): domain Eukaryota; kingdom Metazoa; phylum Chordata; class Actinopteri; order Cypriniformes; family Leuciscidae; genus Pimephales; species Pimephales promelas. Next base: position 24,316,086 of record NC_142780.1, read on the forward strand.
TTAGAGCAAAAAAATATTTTAAAAAAGCACACTGATTCAGTGTGTTCGCAGCACTGGTTTGATTAAGTTCAATTTGTTCCATTTTTAACATACCACATGGGTGGCTATAGCCTTGGACTTAGCAGCACGTCTGTGATAACAGGATGAAGTGATGTGATGCTGTTCTCCTTCACTCACCGGCCCAGTCCGGCCACACAGTGCACAGCCACACAGCAGCCTGGATCCTCACAGAACTTATTCTTCAACAGACTAAGCCAGTCATCCACGATCTTAGTAGGAGGAGGTGCACCGTCATCGAATGGCCAATCCTGAGGGAGAGAAACAGAAGGATGAGTTCATATCTATTATAACTATGGATAACTCTACATAATGGATGACTATATACATGGATAACTATACATCTGTTTCCCCTTGAAAGGGAAAGACAGAGAGACAAAATAGCAGATACGAATGAAATAAACGATTCGGTCACCACCACCAGCAGGTGGTGCTCTATAATACTTCAGAGTGCATCTCAGATTCACAGCAGCTTGTGAATCCCTTTGATGATTCCTGTGTGATTTTTACAAGTTCTGCAACGGCAAACATGGCACGTTCACTCGTCCTGTCAACTCCAGCACTTCAATCAGATCCGTCACTAACAGCTCGATTTATCACCATGTGCAAGAGCTGAATCATCAGAAATATTATGTAAGAGAGATACAGGGAATTGTCACTAAGAAGACATTGCATTCAATAAGCCGTTTTATCAAAGTGTTTACATACGGTATTTAAAGGGATGGTTCGCACAAAAGTGTTGCAAAAAATACATCTTAAAATGGTCTCCTTTATGCTCAGCAGAAGAAAAAAAAAAGTCAAACAGTTTAAATTTGTCCATTTCTTATGTTCTTTACAATTTTATGATTCGACCGATGGTTTGATGCTCTGTCACATGCTCTCTATGCTTCAGAGAAACATTCTGAGTTTTGATAATTGCATTAACAGATCAGAACAAACACATTCAGTCCAGGCACAATCTGACTCACATGAAGATGTTAATGACTTGTTTCTTTCTTTCATGGAAGACTGAACATGAATGATGTATTAAATAAAAACACAAATAAGCTGGGTCAAAATACACTGAAAAACAGAGCATGGTGTTCTGAATTGCTGCTTTCTCAGAAAAGGGGACATTTACAGGGAGCGGGTTGAGACCATTTTCTACAAGGACCGTCTATGAGAATCTCCTGGTTTAAAAATAACATTTAATCCACTAAGAGGTTAATAGGCCCCTCCTTGTCTGGTATGTCAACAGTAGGCTATTAATTCCCTGGAGTCCATTCCAAGATGGAAGTGCTCTGTACTCTTGCCAGGGCACACCGACTCCAGAACCAGAAGTGTGGGGCTTAATAGTGGAAAATGCCCTGCCATTTTCCTTGAATCAGATGCCTGCTATTCCTCCAGCAACTCGAGCCTCTGCTTACAAGAGAGCAGGAGAGGTCTGAGGCACCTGTTTGCTGTCAACCATCACTTCAGTTTCATTACTTCCTTTAAAGGGGTCTTGATTTTAAAACTTGAAGGGATAGTTCACAATGAAATTCATTTTTGGTATGTTTTAGCTTACCTCAAGGGCATCCAAGATGTAGGTGTCTTTGTTTCCGCAGTAGTTTCAATTTTGATAGACCTGCATTATTTGACTGACAGACAAGAACGGTTTGACCTAAAAATACCAAAATTGAAACTACTGCGGAAACAAAGACACCTACATCTTGGATGCCCTTGAGGGAAGCTAAAACATAGCAAAAAATAATTTAAAAGGGAACTATCCCTTTAAACTTTGGAGAATTAGATACGGACAATGGAGACAAATGTCAAAAGATCTGTTTTCTCATAACAAATAAACTTAAACATGTACATGGTTCATGATCTTTTATGAATTATAAAACAGTTTAGATGGTTGTTTCAGTATGATTTTTACTTTATGATTTATCATGCATTTAGACTTTTTGTACTTCTGTGAGAAAAATGGGATCATCAAGTTTAAAGAACATTTCCGATCCAACGGTGTAAAAGTGTGGAGGATGACTGTTTAAAACCATCTGGATTTGATTGAAATGTAGAGGAAATCCCATTCTGAACCCCTGCAAAGCCATTGCCTCATCACCTCTTATGAAGAGCAGAAGTGTGTGGTGTGTGTGTGTGTGTGTGTGTGTGTGTGTGTGTTTGGGGCAGAAACAGCCCACAAATTAAAAAAGAGAGAACAAAGAGCAAAGGAGTCAAGTTAAAGGAACGATTATCAGGTTGACAGGTTGAGAAGTGCAAATACTATGCCATTCAAATTATCGTTTGACATATGAAATTCTATATCAATATTGAGAGTTTGAGCAGGATGTTTGGCTAAACAATGGAAGACACTTTTCAATTCCATTTTGCGCCAATGCAAATGGTGCAGCAATTACACATTTCACCTTTAAAGGTAAAGTATATTTTTTTCTAAATTAAACCGTTCTTCTACACCAGCTGAAAAATGCAATGACAACTATACCACATTCAAAGACAAAATAAAGTTTCCAAAGTTAGGGGTTGCTAATTTTGGGGGGATTTATTAATGTCTTTGAAAGAAGTCTCACCAAAGCTGCATTTATTTGATAAAAAATAAAATGAAAATATATTGTGAAATATTATTCAATTTTAATTTAAAATAACAGTTTTCTATTTGAATATACTGTAAAATAAAAATGTTTCAAATTTCAGCAGCCATTAATCTCTTCTGTGACATGATCCTTCATATCAGAAATCATGCTTCTGATATGGTGTGTCAAGAAACATTTCTTTGTATTAACAGTGTTAATTAAGTTTTGGTGGAAACTGTGGCCACTTTTAAACATTTAATATAACAGCATTTATTTGCAATTGAAATCTTTAGTTAGATTATAAAGGTCTTTACTGCACTTTTGCTAAAAAATTAAAGCATCCTTCCTGAATAAAAGTATTTTCTTTTAATCTTGTTTACCTCAAACTTTTGAGCAGTAGTTTAAATGTTTTCTCTAAATCTGAAAATAGCTTTACCAAACAGTCTAAAAGACTGTAAAATATATATTTTTTAAAAAAAATTGAGTTACAGTTTTTTCTTCTTTACATGACAGCATAAGTAAGCCATTTGTAAGTTTATTTCCTAGAAAAAAGTATAAACACTGTGGCTCTAGGGTACAATCAAAACATTGCTCTGTTTGTTTAAGTATCCTGACCAGCATGACAACAGCAACACTGGCTCAACCAATGGCATTATTTTGGGGCAGGGCTATCAGTTTTGTTCCAACCAATATCAGGCAGGGGAGTATTCTGCAAAACCCATTTGAAAATAGTCATAATTTTTGAAATTCCGTTTTGTGACTCTAGTGATACAGAAAGTACACATTTCAGCTTTAAGTAACCATGTACACTTTTCAAGTTGATCCTGAGTCTAAAACAAAAGCACTAAATCCTGATGAACGCATTCGTGTTTTTAACAAGCTCCATGCTCTTTTGAAGGAGAGCCATGGACTGAAGCTTTACATCATGTAAACACACAGCAGCAATGTTTCAAACAGGCTCTGTGTTTAAGAGTGTTTCTCTCTTGCGGAAACTGACTTTTCTCTTGATGGCACCATGGAGGAAGTTGATTTACATAACTGTGTTTCTGCTATGCTTCTCATGCATGTTACAGTTTCTAAAAGTAAAGCCTGGGATGCACCAGAATGCTGGATAAATTCACTATGACCTCAGGTCAATCTAGGAGCCTTAGACAGCTACATTTCTAGAATTCTTCTAGAAACCAAAGTTAAATATGTAGCATCATGTATACATCTTATCATTTAATAGTAAAAGGGCACAAGGGTGTATGAGTCTTAATAAAAAGCTCAGATGGAGATAGATCAAGCTCCCCTGTGGCTGCCATGGAAACGGGGAAATGTTGACGAGCCAAACTGAAAACACATGTGGATATTGGATTCAAGTAGTTTAAAAAAAAAAAAAAGGTGAAGGCAGAGAAAGATATGATGTTTGGCAGAACGTTATAGGATTGTATCCTCAAATGTAGAGCTCCCTTCAGAGCACCAGACAAAAAAGAAACCTCCTCTCACTCCACTTGACATCATATCACATGACTGGGCAGCCAATTCATACAGCATGTGTGTTCCAGAAATATAGAAGTGCTGCAGGGCTGTGTAGATGTGGTTTCTGCTGACCAGAACAAACCTCATCCTACATATGAATTCAGACAGTCTGTACTTGATGTCAGAGGAAGCCAAAAACCTGCATTAGACTACCACTAATTACAGTAGCATCGCTGCAGTAAAGCAGACGTGTTAATTAAAGTACAGATGGCGTGGAGTGACACACTCATGATCAGGAAACTGTCCAGGATTATTATATTCAGGTGACAGTGCACACACACACACACACACACACACTCACAGTACAGAAGGCGCAAGATGAAAATGCATCTAAAAACAAAAGGCAGAAAAGCCAAGAAAATGTTCAGTGCTAGTATTACACTGAGTCAATTACAAAGTCAATATATAGTTTCTAACTAACACAATACATTCATTTTAACTAGACTGATAGATTCTTATGACACATTAATTTCGGATATTGATAAAAAAAAATGATAATACATTTTAAGTCACTTAGGACAAAGTGGAATGTTTCCAAAAGTTAATTTGGAACAAGATTTTGGCATTTATCTGTACATTAATCAACAACAGTGTAAAAAAGCATGCATGAATGAATATAAAAAATTATTGGCGATTATCAGTCTATCAATCTAGTTTTAATATTACTCAAAACCTAAGTCTAAGTTTTCAAAAAATAAAAATGAAATTACTGCATAGGAGGCCGCAAAGAAACATTTACTTTGAAAAAAAAAAAACTTCACAGTAGACACTTATTTGTAGTATGACAAAGAAATATATCTCACCATGACAGTAATTCCGTCCTTTTCCAGTGGCGTCTTATCATAGGTGATTTCACACACACGCACTACTGTTGTTGCCCCATACTTCTTCAAATCCTGAGGAAACAAGCTTTTGAGTTTTCGACTCAACAGAGTACATTTAGGATTTTGAACAAATGTTTTTCATTTGTTCTTGCTTGCTGTCCATTTATCTGCAGCAATGAACGTCACACCACGGTAACTAGTGAAAAATGTTTATGGTCTTTCATATCTTCAAAATAATCTGTTGCATATGTTTGAATGGTCTCTCACCTCAATGAAGCTGCTTAACGTTGCATTGGTTGGGTTGTGCGTGATAAGGAAGCGCATGTTTTTGTAGCAGACCTCGACAGGAGCCGGACGGTTCATCTTGGTCATGCTGGTGTCCCTCCACTCTACAGTAAACACAGCACCCAGTCCGGGCCAGAATCCACAGAGCTACAGAAGATCACAGTGAAGGTGTCCGTGATTTGTAGGATCCCTCGTGATAAATCACTTCTAATCAGTATATACAATTTAAAGCTGCCTTTCTGGGAAGTTAGAGCCAACAAGAGTCTTCCTCTTCAAACAAATTGGCTTCTTCCTCTCGATACTCTGGCAACTAGACAGGTGGAAAAGTGTCCGGTAGTTAAATGCCAGGTGCCTCGATGCCGGTTAACCCATTTGGCGCACAACAAAGTGGTCAGTCAGAAAGACCAGCAAGAGAAGAGCAGAGAAGGCGTTACTCTGGACATTCAGGGACAGATTCCGGGCGTATTCACCCGTGATCATGCGTTGCGATGTTGGGCGTGGCAGTAATCACCGCTGCCCTGCCGGAACTCCATTAACAAACAAGAAGCTGGAGAAGAAAGCTGTTAAGAGAACAAGAAAGAAAGAAAAATTAACACATTTTAGACAATGAGCGGACGAACCATGCAACAACCGGACATGATCAAAAATTGCTATAAAGGTGCATCCATTTTTTATCAAGAGTTTGTATTGACAATGCAAGAGTACAGTGTATTATATATATTATATTTTGTATATTATATCTTAAGATTTTGTATTGACAATGGAAGAGCCAAGCACTCCAGCACAGCCCAAGGACTTTCAATGAATTTAAGGTGAAAATTCATCAACTCAAAGGTGCCAATTCATGTGTGAAAATGATTCTTCATGCTCCCTCATAACCACTGCTTCACAATTTGAGCCTGATGAATCTTGACAGTGTCATCCTGGAATATGGCCATGACATGTCTTCCTGCATGGTTGTTTAAGAAATGCAAAGCTACACACTCCATCAATTAGGGTTAAATGACTTTTGTGAACATAATATAATATAATATAATATAATATAATATAATATAATATAATATAATATAATATAATATAATATAATATAATATAGGCAACTCCAAAACAAGTTTCAAAGAATAAATGATAAAAAAAGTAAATTATGTAAATATAGAAGTTAAATAAAGCAACGGTCCAGGATATTTAAATGGACAAATAGGTTAAAATAACACAATTATGTAATATATCAGACGAAGCCATAGAAGTTCCTGAATCTGGCACATTTGAAGAAAGGTTTCAAAGAAAACGTAGAAACAACGGAAATGTAGAAACGAAACCAAAAAAAGAAATACATTTAAGGTAATGGATTTAGGATTTAAATGGACAAACAGTTAACTAAAACAAATATATACTTGTAAATCACAATTTATGATTATGTACATAATTTAATTAGAATCATTATCATTTATTCAAAATATCTCGGCACTATTCACTTTTTATAAAATGTTCAAAAAAAGCAACAAAAAAAATGTCGGAAGTCTTTTAACAATATTTATTTTAATAAAATCAAACATGTTTGGAACTGCATGAGGGTGAGTATGATGACAATTTTGGGTGAAAGATCTCATTAAAAATTAAACAGAGTGACAGAACACCAACTCAAAATTACACACAATAAACAGTTTGACAGCGGCACATACAGTGCTCACCATGCCAACTTCTCAAACAACGACAGAGAACATTTTAAAGACAGAACAACCATCTGAAATTCATATACACATGGAAAAAAAGGATCACAACCGAGTTCAAAAGAGAAGTAAAACACCAAGAAAGCTCAGTTACATTCTTTTCCCCCAATAACACGCGTGAGAAAATCATGCGGAACGGTTCTGTCTGATCTCCCCCATGACTCGTGAGAGTTGTTTCCCCCTTACCTCTGTGACAGGCTGCGTTCTGCTCGGGATTAAGCCCAGGGCTCTGGTGGGAACAGCGGAGAGTGAACAGTTGCAATCCGTGATAACCGTCTCTGTTCTAAACCAGTCGAGGCTGCCTTGGCTTGCCATATGACAGTGACAGCACACTCTGCTAATGTCATAAACAAACGCACTCGTAATGCTCTTAGGGGGAGCAGTGAACAGGTCCACCCCCCACCTCTTTCTTTCCATCACAATATTAAAAATAGCATGGCCAATGAACCTAATAGGTAGAACCACGTACACACGCTTTGTTTATGTTTTGCCATAGGCTTTGAGGTATTATACACATTTTGTTCCCTGCAGCAACAACTTGAGGTAACTTGATTGTAAGCTGTTTAAAACTCACATAATTCCATGTTCGGCCCAGTTAATTTAATAATATTTTCACAACATGACTGAGGAAAGAATATATAAAATGGCAGCCTGTAAAGAATAATGAATAATTTGAATAATTCACCCGAAAATTCAAATATCATAATCTACGCACCCTCATGTCATTTCAAAACCATTTAACTGACTTTATTTTGAGGACTATCAATACAAAATCAATACAATGAAAGTCCATGGGGTCCAATGCATTCTTCAAAATAAACTTTTGTGTTCCACAGAAGTCAATGTTATGAGGGTGAGTAAATTACAGAATTATCATTCTTAGGTGAACTGTCCCCGTAAATATAAGGTCTCTATATAGGTTAGGCTATATTTTGATAGGAGAAACAAATGGTGGAATTCATACAGTTGAAAGAAACGGGTCGTACAGAAACAGGTCCTACACAGATTTGCTCAAAAGTGGAGAGGAAACCACAAAATTAGACAGCCACTTATTTCTTCATGAGGTTATATCATTTTGATGCCTAAACCACGTAAATCACATCACATAGGACTTAACAGATAAGAAAACAGAGTAACAGACAGACTGCCACCCCTATAGTTACCCTGCTACTCTTGTTGAGGGCTTAGCACATCTTGAGCCAAATCCTTTTACATAAAGCTGGAAGGTTGGATAGATCTCTTTGCCCAGTAGTGCAGTGTGTTTTCAGGTGCTCTGTTGGCTCTGAGGGAAATATACATCACTCCAACCAAGAATGTTCACTAATCTTTACTGCTGGCAGTGGCACGCTTTATTTTTGTTCCTTTTTAGTTTTCAAGATGCCATCGGTATTTATGCGTCTAGCCAAAGAGATGTTTAGAAGACAAAACATGGGTAGAGAAAAAGGGAAACAAACTAAATAAACGGAGAAATTCCAATAGGGTCCCCACAACATGTGTTTGGGGGAAAAAATAAATTCACATATGAATCATGATGCTAATACTCTGCCAATTTGCATCAATTCACACATTTCAACAATCGATATTCTAAAGTACATTTCTTAAACTTTGCGTCAATCCTTGAAAAAGCAGATAATCCCTTTTTTGTATCTTTATTATGAATTTGGCTTATTTATATTTAATTCATATATTTCATTTCAACATTTGATTATTTAATTTCTACATTATTTCTTAATACATGTTAAATAAAACTAGGCTACTTAGAAAAACTTGGTTGATTTAATTTGTATTTTTTTTTTTGTATTTGTCATATAGTTTATTTATTTAAATGTCATTTACCAGTTTTATATTAGCAAAAGTTTTAATCGAATCTTGAGGTACCAAAAGTTTCCAAGCCCTATGTAATAAATACAAACTGAACCTTATAGCTTCTGAATTAACCAGACTTGGTGATCAACAAGGCTTGTTTGTAAACAGGTTTACACAATAGGCACCCAGCAAAGTCTTCTTTCCCAGAAGTCCTGGCTTGACTTCAAAAAGGCCAATTAATTGAAGGATTAAATGAAAATGACATCATCAAGGGCACATGTTCCAAGTAATCAAACAACAAACACAATGCATGACTCATCTGGGCCAGAACTCTCGTCAAGGCAGAAAGCGCAGACTAGAATCAGGGTGAAAAAACTAATACAGAAATCTATTTAAGCAATAATAAGGCACTATGAACATGCTGTAATGAATATGGTCAAAGCTAAGGAAGCACATTTAACATTCTAACAATTTAAAAAATAATTCATTTGGAAATTTAACATTTTGGAATAATTAAAAAATAAATTCATCCTGGAATTAATCCATTTTAATAATTGAAAAAAAAAAATCCTGAATTAAATATTAGAATATATTAATATTATAATTATGAAAATCAAATTAATTTTTTTTTATTAAAAAACGCAGATGAACACAATGTTTGAGGAGACTGAGGTTGTCAGTCACCGTGCCGGTGTGGATACTGTCATTCAGAATCACAGATTATTCTTTTTGGAAGTATGACCAACATAAGAATTTTCACCGGAAAATGTCATCTGAACAAGTAAGAAAAATCGAAATTTCTGTTCTGGCACTTCTGACATTGCTCAAATCACAAGCTCAAATCACAGCTACAGTGAACAATCTAGAAATATAGCGCTCTAGAATTCTCCACCGATTGTTTACCCAGCAGGCTGTTCTTAACCTGAACTAAACCAAACACTAAGAGTCTCAGTCTCAGATAATCAGATTTCCTAGAAATATCAGGGTTCTAATTAACTTGAGTTTTTAGGAAACTTCTGGAACTTTAGCTGCTAAATGAGGTCAACATTTATTGAAGGTCAGATGTGATATGGAAAACTCGCCCTCCTCCCCACTCAGCTGTGCTCAAGTAACCCCTGTGAAAGGGCTCCCCTGGCATGCTCTGCTAATGCCAATGCCCAGCAAATGCCACACTGGCAGCATTTCTCGATTGCTGAGGTCATCATTAGTTTTGCCTAATGGAAATTTCAATAGGATCTTTTAAAGCTGTTTAAGATTGCATAATTCTTCAAAATAACTAGGCATTAACACTCCCACACTCATATATTTTTGGATTCCTTTAGGACAGAGATGGGGTTATAAACATTTGACAGGGCAACTACTCAAACAGTACAGGAGGTGTTAGTTGAATGAACAGGTTTGCAGGTGTTTTCCTATTGGCACTACTGAACCTGTATTTGACAGGTGAATGTGCGTTGAGGACTGGGCTGGCTTTGTTCTGCCTCGGTTCAGCACTTGACTGGAGAGGAATTGCAGGGCACTGAGGCTCTCGTGGCCACCTGTGTTCTAAATATACCTCTGCCAGCTGTCACCTATTAAATTTAGTCCCGATCCGAAACGAAGAGGGTCGGGAGTTAAAGATAACTGGGAACTTGTTTTGAAACATGAGCATCCTAGCTACCCGGAAACAGAAAGGTCTCGCATTTTACAACTGGATTAAATCATTAGCTGTGAGAAAATAATCATACACACATTCCAGAACCTTGAATGCCATACCCAGAATTTACTCAGACTATAATTAAAACAAAATTTGAAGAGGACAAATTTACTTACTTTCAGCCACATACTGATGGTTTTACACACTAAACATCTGGTGTAAATCTATGACATTCAAAAACAAAGTAAAGGGCAAATAACAAAATATGACTTTGCGATGCGATTTCAAACTTTTCAAACTTTTCCTCTTGTGTTTGGCAAACTGACAACCAGCGTCACATTCCTTCAAAGATGTCCTAGGGCTTTGTATAAGATGAGCAATCAAAGCTAACATGTGCCTCCAACATAGTGACTCAACTCAACTCAATATATAATTTTAATATTGACATTTGTCCGGTCAACTTTTTTGCCCTCAAAGCTACAAGGAAGTTAGCTTACACAGAACATTTAGGCAACATTTGCATTATTTATTTGCAGACACTTTTATTCAAAGCAGTACATCAAGATACACATTCAAAGTGTTCCCTCTAATTCAAACTCATGACCCTGGCAAGCATCATGGTCTGCCAATTGAGATATATGAACACCTAGCGAGAACCTAGTGTACTTATTTTAAATGCTGCAGGTTGTAAAAATAAGTGACATCTATTAGCTTTAACAACATGAAAAGATCACGGTGCACTGGGATAAGGTCACCATGACCAAAACAAACATGTGTGCTGTTTAGAGCAAGAAAAAAAAAAAAACGAGAGTTGAACTTGAACATATCATGCGTCTACGTTTTTACGCTGATATTGATGAGTCTTAAAAATGTGCATATATGATGTTGCTCTACATGTTAAGGAAACGGTTAAGGTGCAAAACAATACCACATGAATAGGGCTCAATACTTTGATTTTCAGCAGACATAATGCAAGCATATGGTATTAACGAAACAACATGGAGAGCTGGATGTATTAAACACATGGATGTACATGTACTCAATTCCAGCATTTTAAGACAAAGGTAAACATACTGACAAAATTAGAAATCACGTTCTAAGATATTCAATGAGTGCCATTCTAAACCAAGAGAAAACCAATTTATATTTTGACTAAGACTAAAACAGGTTCTTCTCTTTAAAATATGAAAATATCTGAGGAGGGGTGATTCCAATGTGATGGTTTGTAACTAAACTGGAGGAATTTTGGCCACAGAGATTTGCAATACTTCTCAACTTCACAAGGCAATGTCCAGAGAATCATCAATAACATCCGCTGGATTTCAGAGGACAACTTCCATTAACTTCATTAAAATGTTTTGTAGACTACAAAACATTTTAATGAAGTGCCTATGTATTGGTGTTTGTTCTCTATAGCACCATACGTGTGGTGTCACAAGAGATCTGGGTTTTTATCCTTATCCCTTCTGACCTGCAGGACCCAGTGTCCCTCATAACAGAAGAGAGTTATGAGCAGTGCCATAATCCCTATAAGAACACTGAGACCATCATCTCCTTTCCAGTCACATGACCCATTCAAACACAAATCAGATCATTCCAAGCATGTTCTAGAAAAGGTAATTTCTCCAGGAAAAGGCTGGATACGTTCTCCAGAATGTAGTAAATACATCAATTTTACAACGCTTTACAAGGGTCAGGCAAGAACGTTGCACACAGTGTTGCAATGCATCTCACCTTCCCTTAAGCTTTCCTTTCATTTCTTATGCGTGTGGGTTCATGGGATGGGGGGAGGAAAAACAGAGACAGATACAGCACGTACGTGCATGCTGGGAGGCTCCCTGGTCACCATCTATTGAAACTCGACTCTTTTCCAGATAGCAGACCACATTTAAGCAAAGTCTCCATGAAGATTCCTCCACGCCGGGTGTTCAACCCTGCAATTGAGATCAAATTTATATATAGGAGAACAAATGCTGTATTAAGGGTGTTGAAATTAATCTGTGCATCGCAATGCGTACGACAAAGACTTCTACAAGACAAGATTAATGACTGGAAGATTCAGTTAACACAGCACTGGCTTGACTAGGAAAGTGACTGTTTTGTCTACTATTAAAAGCAATACCCAAGTCAAACATCCAATCAAACAACACTCAAATTCATTTGGCACACCTGTCAATCACTGCATGTCTCTGGGAAATCACTGGATGTTCTCATGGACTCTAACAAGGATAATAGAAATATAACGAGCCCCTTTGGGTGTGCCCTTAAGAACACGTCCTACTTCTCCAGGCCCATCTCCTTCTGAGAGCAAGAGTCCAGTGACAGCCCCATCTGTCTACTGCCACTCATCCTGTACTGAAACATTTCACACAATCACTCTTACTCCAGACCTGCGTGAGAGACACCAGACCCACCAAAGATAGTCTCACATCTGCGGCCAACAGAGAAAGATCAAGATCGCACGCCACTAGTTGATATCCTAACAGTGCTTTCAGGACTTGCTGCATTTAAAATACCAGGATTCAGATTTGTGTTTATAAAGATAATGACGTTTAATATAAGATATAAAAATAACTGGTTAGTAAGAGTTATGCATTTAAGGCTCAGACTACACTGGTCATGCTGTATGTTTTTGATTCACTAAGAATAATGGTTTCAAATGAAAATTAAAAAAAAACGTGTTTACCTGTTGTTCATGAAAAAAAAAATCAAATCACATTTCCTCACACTCTAAAGACTCGCACACTAATTCACATGACAGGTCTACGTGCATCCATACACTCTGGATGGAGCAGTATAAACACTGGCTCTCTCAGGGGTCACCATGGTTCCAGGACAGTCATTTTTGGCCACAGCTGCTCATGCATAATCAGATACTTGTTTAGATTTCAGATTGATTCATATCTAAACAATCTGAATATGAGCACAAGATGACGTTAAAGTACTTTGTGTTCAATACAATCAACTGTCCAACATGCATGTTCCTGTGAAAACTGCAAGAGAAGTAAAAGTGTGGAGAGCATTCTCAGTACCCTGGGATATCTCTCATGATATTGCATCACCTCAAAATCCCCCCAACTCATGATAACTAGTTTATATACTGGAGCTCAGGGGCTTCCCTACTGCCCTGTGGACCACTGTTTGTTTTTTTATTCCCACATAAGAAAGATACAGTTGTAGCAGAACTCTATGGGATCCCCACAGGAAGCATTTCCCTTCATTGTGTCTCACACTGGCCACAAGGAATCCCCCGGGACTGCTCAGACACCAGCTTGTCCTCCATCTCTCTCTCTCTCTATCTCAAGTTTGTTCAACTCTCTCTTTTTGACCACCATGTCTCTATCACCCTGTGAAGCAGTCATTCCCCTTATTCCCTCAACTGCCCCAAACACATAAAGCGACACAGTCTCCAGATCTCCCACACATCACCTGAGGAACAGCAGGATAATTATGGCGAAATCTCATTACAAAAGCGACAGGGCATAGGCCTAACTAAGGCTAACTAATTCATATCTATACATTTAATGTCTCAAGAAGACATGTAGCCTACTCACAGTGGCAACTTAAGAAAAAGTAAAAATTGAGCATGGCATACATACACACAGGCAGCTAATATATGATGTCATTCAAAAATATAAATATACAAAAAAAGTGGGGCTTCTCTGCTTCTCAAAAGAAGCTTCTCTTCTTCTGCTTCCGCTCACGGCTTTTGAGGAGGAGTCACTCGCTCCCCACCGTCCCGCCTAGCGGCCAGGAAACGCGGCCTACTGTGGCTTACACTTATAGACCTGCTTTCGCACGCTATGGAAAAGCTTGCTATCGACTGGCCTGACGAGCCCCGCGAGTCACAGTCATCTAAACTCGACCACAGATTTCTTAGTGGCCCAAATTCTAGGCCAGACCAAAGAAAGCTGCCATTTTTCAGTGATCTGCATCACGAAATTCTCAGATCTTGGAAGAAGCCTTTCTCCTCTCGTCTGACTAATGCGGCAGCCCCTGACTTCACCAACCTCGTGGGTTCTGTGGAGCAGGGTTATTCCACCATTCCAGCGGTCGAGGACACATTAGCTAATCACCTAGCTCTGCCGTCTTGGAAGTTGTGTCCCATCCTTCCTTCTAAAGCGTGTAGGACTTCTTCCTCCCTTGTAGGGAATTCCTACATGGTAGTTGGTCAGGCAGGCATGGCCTTACACTCTATGGCCATTCTTCAGGCCTACCAGGTGGACGTCCTGAAGGAAATGGAATGACTCCTAAAGCTGTCAAAAAGCTTTGTAAAGCCACCAATCTGGAGTCACCAAGCACCGCATGCGCTGTAGGCCGTTCTGTGGCGAGTGTGGTTGCCGCAGAAGTTCTATGTGGACCGCTCGGGCAGTTAGCTATGGCAGCGCTTTACCTTGGCGAGTTTGGTATTTTGTTCCCACTGCGTCCTAAAGCTATGCAGTGTTGAGTGAACCGATGAAAGAGAACATCTCTGGTTATTTGCGTAACCTATGTTCTCTGAATAGGGAATGAGACGCTGCATTCGCTGCCTAGCGCTGCAGACAAGTTTTCTTTTTTGGCAGAGAAATCTGAGGAGACACGTTCCCTATTCAGAGAACATATGTTACGCAAGTAACCAGAGATGATTTCAATGTAGTCAGAATGCATCCTTGACCCCCTCTGAATGTGGTTTCAGTGAATTGAACACACTCTGATCATAAAGAATGCTCTAACACCAGCATTTAAGGTGGTCAAGTCCAATCCAATTGTTATCCGATCACTGAAAACGCCTTGTTCACACTACAGTAAAAGGTTCCTGATAAAGTAATGTGCTCAATGTGTGAATCTCTATATGTATACACACTACTAGCTATGTCTGTATTGTGCTTTCTAAACCCAAAGAGACCTCAAATGCCAGTTTAAGAGAACGGGGACAACTGTTCCATTGGGAATCGAAGGAGAACTCTTTATTTGGCAACAGTGCACTTCTGAAACCTTCACTACTTTCTCCCCTTTTTCGCCTCTTTATGTGGTTGTCAGACAGCCAGAAACTATCAAGCTCCGGTAAAGTCAGATGAAGCCACTCTGATTGACAGGCAGAATTGCAGTGGTGGAGTCCTGCGGCTTATTTCTTCTATGAAACTACTAGAATTTTGCAGCAGTGAGTAACAGGTTTCTAAGACTCTGGTCTCGCACGACTTTGTTCTCAGGGAGGAATTCCCAGCAGCAGGCTTCAGTAAATGCATGCTGGGTAAATGTCACATACCCTTGGGGGCCGACTTTACTCGAATGAAGGAGCTTGCTTTGATTAGACCCACTGTGTTTCAGGTTGAATAACAGAAGTAACCCTCTAATAAAAAAACACAAACTATAGCATCTGTGTTGAAATGGAAAACAGACAGGGAGGCAGAGGTGGTGCTAAAATAATGGGAAACATAAATAGAGGGAAAAAAGTTAAATCAAAGAAAACATTAACACCCCCACCCCTTTATAATCTCAACATTTCTTACAAAGATTCCAACTTCACTCACTTTTTCCAAATAAAAGGGGAGTAACTCACTTGCCGTGGAGGAAGCCACCACTTGCCCCATGGTGGTAGCTTACGTCAGCGGTTAAACTTCAGTGTACAGAGCCAAGTAAAAACTCTTCCAACATTCCATTATAACAGGGTGGGTATGGTGACCTGCTGCTTGGAGTGCACGGCAGGTAGGAGGAAACCCATCCCAGGCTAAACTCTTCCTGCCTGACTGATTAGAGGTGGGCTTACCCTTCTTGCTTGCACCTATAGGGCATTTCCACTGCAGCAGAGGTTGTGTTGGGGGGCACAATGATTGCTTGCATAGATGAACAACAGGTAGAGATAATGGTAGCAAATCAAATGAACACTGTAGTAATAGCAAGCCCACTTGCAAGTTCAAAGGATCATACTGTAAAGTTATTTAAAACTAAATCTAAACTCAAAGAAGAACAGCATTTATATCACCTGCAGCTAAATACCAGACACACGAGTTGACCTTTTCTGCGAATCTCTCACTTCACTAAATGGCAGGAATGTCTATATCTGGACTAAGCTATCTCGTCCACACACAAGTACAGAGATTGTGTTCCCAAGCCAGTTTTAATGTTTGAAGCATTTTGCTTGTGTAAGTATTATTTTTCCACATTTGTAAGTTGATTAAAAGGCTGTTAAATCAACAAGATATCAGGTTAACATGATACAAGGGGAAACATATCTTTCCCCCTAATTGGGAACTACAGCTTATCGCCATTTTTTCACCCAAAAATGACATTGTAATCATTTACTTAACCTCACGCCACTCCAAATCTGACATTCTTTCTTGTGTGGAACATCTAGACATCTCCATGTTTTTATCCATGCAATGGAAATCAGTGGTCTCCCAAACTGTTTTTCAAAAATATCTCCTTGTGTGTTCCGAAAAATGAACTAAATAAGGGAGAGAAATCCTGCATGTTCAAAGATTAATAAAATAGCCCTGAATGTTATTTAAAATAAGATTTAGATGGAGTTTGGGATGTCACACCACAGGGATATTTCACCACAGCTACATGTAAACAGATTTAAAAAAAAAAAAATCTTTTCCACGCTGAAAGCCAGCTAATGCACTCAAATGTCTTGTTAAACATTTTTTACATGCTTGTAGTGTTTTAGAGTAACTTAAAGCAAAAGCACCCGAAATCATCCTTCTGTTCCAAAGCCAACAAAAAAATAATAGATATCTTGAACACTCGAGCTAATGGTTCACACAGATCACATCTCGGCAACGACAGCTCGCAATACACTTCTATCATGTGCTATGAAGAAATACTGAAACATTCACTTGTGATAACCTGTTAATGTTAAGAGCTCTTGAACATCTCTTCCTGAGAACACAAATCACACATATGCAGAACTGAACCATCAGGCTTTTAAAGTGAAATGAACATAACAGCTTATATGCAAATAATACGTGCATGCATGATCATTAGCGAAGGTTTACAGACTTCAGCGCCCGGGGACAGATACCATACCAGACAAAGAGACCACACACGCACAACCCGCGCTTGATCACAACTTGTTGCTTTTATTGTGCTACGGAATTAAAAACAGAATGAGCATTCCACTTTAGCAAAATAATATTCATGTACGTCCAAAATTAAAGGTTTTCTTTTACTTTATCCATCGTTATGCGATGGATGGATGCTGATAGGCGTCCAGCTGTGTCCCATTCCATAGCTACACAAAGCGAGTTGAATTTCTAACACCGAACAAAAACACGTGAATTAACTGCGAGCTCTTTAATTATGAATGTTAATATGAACAGACAAGATTAATATAACGGGTGCTGTGTGAAAGAAATACCTCCAGTCCGTTAGCAGCGCGCTAACGCTAACAGCCCCTCAACGCTTTTGTTCTGAAAACGCCGGTAGCAGACGACCACTTATCTTGACAAACGAACTTCCCACATTGCGTAGAAACAACATGCACAGCATAATATGTCGGCCATGGCAAATATGTGCGATGTATGAAATTGAATTGTAATTGACTATAACAGCCCCCAAACTATAAGAATATTCGCTCAGCGAGCGCTCTCCACCGTCAAAAATACAAGTCGCGCGGATTATAAGCGCATACCGGATTACACAAAGCTGTTAAACACATAGTTTTGTCATATTAAACGACTTTCTTGTCATTTTCATACAGCCTTTTCATACTCACAGATTTGTCAGGCTCGCTCCATGTGATTCAGTGTGTATCCGTGTGTGTGTGTGTGTGTGTGTGTGTGCGTGCGCACGCAAGCGCGGAGATTCCCCTGCTGCAACCATGGAGACGCAGCGTCACCCAGAGCAACCGAGAGGGAAGAAAATGTTGTGTAAAATGACATTAGAATAATTTCAGTATTTGTGCTAATACAAACATGATTAAAAAAACTGATCATGTGAAGACTATAGAGTTAGAAATTCATATTTCATATTTTTGTTTAGTTGCAATTATTATATGTAATATCTACCCATCTACCCACTACCCAAAAGAAAAAATGCTGCACAGCTTTTTTTATTTTTTATAATAAAAACATAAGTGCCTCGTGTATGTGATATGAATGAAGTGTACCATATAGAAGAAAGTCGAGGAGGTGTGACTGCTAATTCCATTAGACTATTGCTCTATAAGTCTCCAACTTATTTTCATTTGAGAGCTACTTTTTAAAAATAAAAGCTACTCATGTAATAGCCTACTTAAATCAAAAGCTACTCATGTAATAGCCTACTTAAATCTCCTAATGATTTAAGTAGGTAAGTAGGCTAATAATAATAATAATAATAATGTAAGTAGTAATAATTATTAACAACTATTAACAACTATCCAAACTGTGTCCTTCCCGCGCGCCTACATTTGAACGAATTAGATCGCGCAAAAGACGCGATATGTAAACGACCCCAGCTACCTCAAGCCACAAGCTGGTAGCTCGCGAGCGACTTGTTGAAGACCCCTGTGCTTGGCGGCGGCGCAGAGGATTTTTTTTTAAATAGCTACTCGTGCCGCCCCCCATGTGTCATGAAAAATGCCACCCCGAGCGACTGCCCGGTTCGCCTGTGCCAAAAACCACTATTGGCTCTTATCTAATTAAATACTGCTGATATTGCGCCATCTAGCGTAGCCTACAACATCATGGAAATGTGTCAGCAGGTCATGAAATGTGGGATTTATCTAATTTGTTGAACACATATTCATATTTATTGTAAAAATGCAACTCACTGTAACCATGTCATCGACATATATTTCTATATAATGAGATATATATCCTTTTTTTTAACTAAAAAATAGCTACTCTGGTATCCAGCATAATAATTTAGCCTATAAGGTATTTATTTCACAAAAGTCCTTTCTTATTGTTGTATTCATCATTAGGCTGCTATCTGTAATGAGGTCATTATTTTTACATCGCCCCTTATAGGTTAAGTAGGTACTCTGACTGTCTGGTTTAGAATTTATGCAGGTCATTGCCTAATAAAAGCTGAGGCTCACATATGTCAAGCAACAGATGGATAGTCCACATCAGTTGGCTAGCCTACTAAATTGTTTGATTTAAACTATATAGCCTAAGTAGGCTAAACATATTTTGAATAAAACTCAAAAAGCATTTTATTTACACTGACTCCAAGTTCCTGAATGCAATTAATGAGATTTCAAATGTAAGTTGTAATTGTTGATTTAGTGATTGTTGAAGAAAATATATGCAGGAGACCCAGAATTCTTCTGCATCATGCAATATGGATGATGATGACACCGAATAGATCAAGTTTTGTTAAAAACAAATATTGTTTGTTTGTTTGAAATATCATAAATAACCTTTTTAAAGTGCAATTTCAAATAATTTTGTTTTGTGAAATTCCAAATAAAGTATTTCAACAAATGTTTTTGATATATATATATATATATATATATATATATATATATATATATATATTTGTTCTGTATTTTCAATACATTTTCAGTGTAAAATCAGGTGTGCCCGTGTAACAATCACAAGCTACAGAGCATGAAACAGCTGCTGTCCCATTCACTCCTCTTGACCCTTTACTTAAATACATGCATTGACTTTCTCTTACAGCACTCCAGCAAATATCACATCAGGCTGCAGCATTCTTTAAATGACTGGGTTATACTGTTTTTATTTTAAAACTGTTCTTGAAGTATTTTATTCTCAACAAGGCTGCATTTGTTTAATCAAAAAAATAAATAATAGCCTTGTTGCATATTAGTGAGTTTCAGCATCAATAATCCGGTCTTCAGTGTCACATGATCATTCAGAAATCATTTTAATATGATGATTTAGTGCTCAAGAAACATTAGCCAAAGTAGCCATCAGTTCTGTAAAAGTGGCACAATGAAGACTGAAGAAACAGCTTTCTTTGTAACTGATCCAAGATCATTTCAGTAGCTTGCAGGCCGCTGTTGTGTGCTTGACAGGGACACTCGCTTGACAGGGCTCTCAGCAGCAATGACGTCTGGACCACAGAAATGCCATCTGCCCCCAACTGCCTCACGCCTGCACAAACATGTTGCACGTTGTCATTATGCTAAATGAGCTTAGCTCTGTTACTGTGATGATGGACACAGTAAACAGAGTACTTTAGATCATGACATCAAGGTTCCTTAAGTGCTAGACAGTACGTGCCGCCTGATGTGTGCTCTCCCTGTCTTTCTTTTCTTTGCAATCATGGCATTTTAAATAGATTAAATGTCTAAAAAGGAATAGTTATCTGTCACAGTTACACACTCAGGTTGTTCCAAACCTGTAGTAATGTCTTTCTGCTGAACACAAAAGAAGACATTTTGGAGAAATTGGATAAACAACCAGTTGATGGGCCCCAATGACTTCCATAGTATTTTTTAAAATATTTTTTTTCTCCATACTATGGAAGTTAATGGGGTCCATCAATTGTCTGTTTTACATTTTCAAAACTCCCATTGCAGGTGTCTCATTCAAATGTTTACGTAGGCTACCTTAATTGGGAACACCAAAGATGTGGGACGTGTTCATTCACTGATACCAGTGTCCAGCTTAACTTACTGATCCAATTTGTAGAGCTTTCCATAAGAATTATAGGCGCCTTCTGGCCACTATGCAAGGCATTCTGGGAGAGGGATGTTTACTCCACACTGTAAACAAGGATATATAAAAGCCAGAGTGCAGTGCATTCTGTGCAACTCACAGCTTGAGACAGCCACTAAACAGGATCTACTCTATTCAGATACACCTTCCGCAACTGTAACCATGGTTCTGGAGGACTCTGAGGACAGCACTTTTGAAATTTACATCACTGTGCGTTCTGATATGATTTTATTGATCTTCTGCTATTGTTGTCTAGCATGCTGTTAGAACAGTGGACACAATGTTTAATGTTTTATTTGAGCTTTTTATTCTTTTTCAGGGGGTTTTGATTTGTTGTTGATGGCATTTGTGTTGTTTACTGTCCGGCAGCTTTGCTATATCCGGTCAAAATGCATTAGACATTTTTGTGAGAACGAACAGACTATTTAAGAGTATAGGGTGGATTTTTGGTGTGCAACATTCTTTTTTTTTTTTCGGATGAACTGAGGGAAATTTTGCAATAAATATGTTAATTTTAATTCAAATCAGTCAAAACTTTTTAACCATAATATTCTGGCATGCATGACTGCTGCGATTGAGAATGAATGAGATCAGCGAGTATCAGTATTTTCTCTCCATGACCTGACCATAACTTTGCTCAAATAGGAGGATGATGTGGAGACTTTGTTTGGTAAGGTGCACTGCACCATGAAGGGTGTCCCGAGGGGCAACCGGCCTACCATCCTGACGCTCCATGACATTGGACTGAACCGTAAAAAAACTTCTTTAAACCTTCTCACTCCATAGTGTGTTTGTGTGTTTTAAGTAACAGTATCAATGCTAGTTCCAGTGCTCTTAAAACTAGTATACCCTTCAACATCTCATCTGTATTCTGTCATAATGCACTGAAAAAAAAATGTGTATGAATATCAAAGGCTTAGTACCACGGTTGTGTTCTTTGTTGTGCAGATAAGAGCTGTTTTGAGTCACTCTTTAATCAAAAAGACATGCATGAGATCATGCAACA